>NW_025939815.1:0-145753 GCF_000764305.2 Hyalella azteca | reverse complement strand
GTCATAGTTCTGCAGTGGATGTCATAGTTCTGCAGTGGATGTCATAGTTCTGCAGTGGATGTCATAGTTCTGCAGTGGATGTCATAGTTCTGCAGTGGACGTCAGAGTTCTGCAGTGGATGTCATAGTTCTGCAGTGGACGCCACAAAGTTGCAGTGGACGCCACAAAGTTGCAGTGGACGACACAAAGTTGCAGTGGACGCCACAAAGTTGCAGTGGACGACACAGTTGCAGTGGACGGCACAGGTGCAGTGGACGGCACTGGTGCAGTGATGTACCAGACATGGTGCCCTAGAACTCATTTTGACACATTCAGTTATTTTCTCTCCTAAGGTAGGTTGCATTTAGCCAAACTTTCTGTCTGAATGTCAGGGGCGCAGCCCTTGTCTTATTATAGGGAAGGTCAATACGCGTCAAAATCAATGCCAAACCGCAAGGTGTCGGAAAAATTTACAAGTGCTATTCTTGTCAAAGGTCAATATAATAAAGGCAACATGGTATCCGTAGTAAATGTAACTTATATTCAAAGATATTATTAGAATCACTATCCGTATTGACGGTCAATATTATAGTGGTAAATTGTAAGCGTAGTAAATAAAACTTATGTTATCTTTCTCATTAATCATTAAAGAGCAGTGCTATAGTAGCAAAATAGTTACTGTTGTAAATGTAAATTATGTTATATTTCTCATCATTTAAGGTCAGTATTATAGTGGCAACATTGTAACCGTAGTAAATCAAACTTACTGTATGTTATCTTTCTCATTAATCATTATAGGTCAGAAATATAGTGGCAACATAGTATCTGCAGTAAAAGTAATTTATGTTACCTAATATTTAAAGTTATTGCAATATTTAAAAGTTTACGTGTTGTAAGCCTTGCGCCGCAATGTACAGAGGGACGCGTGTCCAGGATACTTAGCGCGTCGGGATATTGCCTGGACCAAAATTTATTTTTAGCAGGAGGATTGGAGGGAAGGATTGGAGGGAAGGATTGGAGGGAAGGTATGAAAGGAACGGGAAACTTGACGTCCAGGAAAGGACTCGAGGAGAAGAGGGAGAGGATTGGAAGGAAGTATTGAAGGAAAGGGAGGAAAGAACTTGAAGAAGAGGAAGAAAGTGAGGGCACACGTCCATTGAAAGGAGGGAAGAGATCGACCAGACGTTCATCAAAAAACGCATCTCCCATCAAGAAAGTTTCGACCGCAGTGCAATAGAGCAGATTTTCATCAGTCAAATTCAAATAACAGTGTCCAAAAACTTCAAAAATTGACTTATTTAAAGATAAGTAAACTTTAACGATGTTGAAACTTATACCTCATCGTTGCTTCTTCTATTCAAGCTGAAGGATTTTCACCATAAAACCTGTTACAACACTTCTATACTAAAACTTGTTGCAACTTCGTAAAATTTCGTGACGAAACAATTCACAATACTTCCGTTATAAACCCGTTTGCAAAACTTCCGTTTAGCACATTCATCTCAAGTCAGTTAAACACTTTATCAGGAATCAGATGTTCAAGTGTTTTAAAACAACCACTTTTCAAAAAGTTCGCTATAGAAACCGCCCAAAAATTTCTTTCACGGCGAAAATAAACAAATTATTACAATACTGTAGTTAGAAATACACAAAATAGCGTGCTGCGGTAATGCGCTCACGAAGTTACGCATTTCGAGAAACAAACACATGATATCATAAATTTTAATAAAAAACTATATTAAACTTGTTTAACTTTCGTGGATAATGCCATGAAATGATACATGGCAAAAACATGAACTTCCATTTCGTACTTCGTGAATAAACTATTACAATTGCGTGTTTTGCGACATCTTTCATTGACGCACTAAAGCAATAACGCGTTGCAAAATTACACGTAATATTTCATGACCGTGACTACTTGTGACATGCTTCGTGGATACACTTTCGTGTTGCGAGAACAAACTCTTGAAGTGACATGATTAATGAACACACTGTCAATATGAACTGTTCCGTGAACCAATTCTTAGAATAACACAATAGGAAAACTCACAGCGTGAAAAGTAAAATTAAACACTGTTATAGAGTCAGCTCGAAAAATGTGTTGGTCACATTGTCCAAATATACACTTCCTTATCCACATCAATGTAGAACTGATTTTCTCTCCCGGCCTTATCGCCGGGCCAAACGGCGCCAGGATGACCCACACACTAGCAAAAAATGCATGCGTAAATGTTTAACTAGTGTCTAAAAAATGACTGTAAATGTTCGCCTAATTGAACGTTAATAAGTATAAAAGGAAAAGAAAAACTCACCGATCTGCGGGACGTCGTAGGGCCTGGCGCTGCTGCGGGCACTCCTGAAGAAGGCGTGGTTGATGCTACTCCCCACCTGCTGCAGCCCTAAGTTGACTTCCTCCTGCCCTGCGTCTGTCTGCTCTTCCCCTTCCTCCCCATATTCTGCTTCCATGGAGTCACCTTCCCCTTCCATGAGGGCTTTACTAGCCCCATCACTGCCCTCACCCCCTCCGGGATCTGATTTGATCCCCTCAGGCACGGTCCCCATGGACTTGATGTTTTCACCTCCAGCAGTCCGGGCCATGGCCTCTTCAGTAGCCGGCGATGAGGAGAGGCCTCCTCCTCTTTTGTGAAGCCATAGACTGGGGCTTAGGCCATCTTCCCCGACATCTTCAGAGGTCTCTTGCAAACCATCATTCTGCTCCTGCTGCAGGAAAGCAGGTCCTGCAAGTTTCCGCCTCTGCCTCTGCAAGAAATGAGGTTCCTGGGCGAACGCAGTCGAAGGAGGACCGCCAGGTCGTCGGAAGAGGTGCGGGTGGACGTTGCTGGCAGAAGGAGGAGGATAAGGTATGGCTGCTCGCACCAACGCTAGTAGCGTGTGTCGCTTCTGCTGCTGCTTTTCTTGATACCGACGGGTAATTTGCTTCAGTCTTGGATTTTGGTGACCCAAACTTGGAGGTCTAATGGGCAAGAAATCGCCAGCGTCCTCTGTCGCTGTCGAAGCTGCAGAAGGTGCTGATGGTGGTGGTGGTACGAGTAATTTATTTTGGTGTTCCTGGATGAAGGATAATGGTGGTTGCAGTTGGTGGTGATTGTAGAGCTGGTGTTGCAGCAAAACGCTGCTACTGTTGCCCTTCTTGATGGCCACTACACTACGACACTGTGATGACGCCAGCACCACAGCCGCAACTAGCAACACTGCTCTCAGTCCGCGACCACTCGGCATGGTACGCACGCGGCGGCCGACACTGCACTACTGCTGGACCTCGGCACTCAGGCGGCACCGCTCGCTCCCATCCAGCAGCCAGCCAGCCTTCCTTCCAGCCATCCAGGCAGCCAAAACCAAGCCATTTTCTCGACAGCCTGCCAGCCAAAAGCCATCTTCTGGCCAGCCGTCTGCCTATTCATGAAGGCCTCTGGGCCTCAGCTATGCGTTCTCACCCTCTTTCTCTCTCCCTACCGCTCCCTTTCTCTACCTTTCGCTCCCTCCATCCCCTCCTCTCACTTACTCCCTTTTCCCCTTTACCTCTCTCCCCTTTCACTCATGTCCTCGAACGTCAAAGTGCAATAAGTCTGCCCGGTTTGGATTCCCAGCCATGACCCCGGGATCCAAAAAAATGCCCAGGTTAAAATAGAAGAAAACATTGATGTAGGCTGGTTAATTTTAACGCAGTATTAGGTAATATAAATTTAAATAAATAATAGGACATTTTATAAGCAGCGCTCCGCCTTATTGAGACCACCAGAAGACTGCAAAGAGAAGGTAGACGAAATAATCAACTTCTTGTGGTAGATTTTACGTTGGATTACGACACCAATCCATCTGCTGCGACGGTAAAGTCGGTCATCAAATTGATTCCGCTATAAACATTCTAAGAATTAAGATAAATAAGTAATGATACCAAAGTCAGAAATCTTTGTTTTTACTACTATATAGCACTAGCTAGTAACCGAGACTACAGATGGTGGTCTCTCTGAACCAACTGCCTAAATTTAAGGCTAAATTTAAGACTTTAAAAAGTCAATTTAAAGTCGAACTTTAAATTGAAGACAAACTCTAACGTCATTTACGGATGAAATTAACTTAAATTTGCCATTTTATATGAAGTTTTAATTACCTTATGACTTAACTTTGGTAATCGCGGCTGACAGCGGAAATATTCCAGAGATAATATTATTCAATAGAATATTCCAAAAGTATATATAATTACTCAGTAAGTCTCAACAAAGTCGATAGCTTGATTTTACACATCGCAGGCCGCAGACTCGTCTATCCAACCACGATGCCACATCCACATCCACTAACGTCATCCTCTGAAATCCAGACATCGAATTTCAATTCATGAATGATTCTCAAAGGCTGCATGACCGCCGTCCTCCGATGTGGACTGTGGAGGCTGCATGGCCGCCGTCCTCCAATGTGGACTGTGGAGGCTGCATGGCCGCCGTCCTCCGATGTGGACTGTGGAGGCTGCATGGCCGCCGTCCTCCGATGTGAACTGTGGAGGCTGCATGGCCGCCGTCCTCCAATGTGGACTGTGGAGGCTGCATGGCCGCCGTCCTCCAGTGTGAACGTAATAGAAAAATCCTTCTAAAATAAGGAAAATAAATAAAGAAAGGAAAGAGAATCATTTAAGAAAAAAAATACTTTTTTTGCTTGTATTTTTTATGCCTGTCAATTTTCCGCAATTTTTCCGAAAAATGAAAATTAATGAAAATCCCAAGCCAAAACGGAATAATTCGGAAAAGATGGCGGTTCTAAAAGCAGAGGCGTTACCCATAACCCAACCGTTACTCATGTCTCACCCACACGGTGACGTCACGACGCTGGCTTCTAGCCAGCATACCTAAATAAGCCTGGAAAATTTCTAAAATTTGTCTCTGATCCTGCGTGTCATATCAAAAAATTGGCAGTAAATCATCAAATAAATTTTTGTATTTTTGAGTCCAATTATTTCAGAAAATAATTTCCAATTTTATTTTGATACTAATCTTCAATCATACGTCTAAATATATAAATTATTTCAAAAAATTTCTCCTTGTTGTCTTTTTAAAATGTTATATTTATCAGATTTTGGCCTATAATAAAGTAATGCTGCATTAGCAGTACATTGAAATGCCAGGAAAGTATCACAAAAGTTGAAGTTTAGCTAAATGTTCGCCCAATTTCACAGAGTTAAAGCCAGGAAACCTTCACCTAATTTCACGGAGCTGAAGGCAGGAAATCTTCACCAAATATCACGGAGTTAAAGCCAGGCAACCTTCACCTAATTTAACGGAGCTGATGGCAGGAAACCTTCACCTAATTTAACGGAGCTGATGACAGGAAATCTTCACTTAATTTCACAGAGTTAAAGCCAGGAAACCTTCGCCCATTTTCACGGAGCTGAAGGCAGGAAATCTTCACCTAATTTCACGGAGTTAAAGGTACGAAACCTTGATATAATTTCCCGGTGTTGAAGCTTGGAAACCTTCGTATTAGTTCACGGAGTTGAAGCCAAATAACTTACAACACATTTTACGGAGTTGCAGCTAGTAATTCTTCGCCCGGGAATCCTTCACACTAAATTAAAGTCACGAAAAATACCAATAAGCATCGCATAAATGAAATCACCAATATACAATAATAATGAGATAGAGCAAATAACACTAATAATGTAATTCATCGTAAAGGCTGCAATGAATAGCGAGTGGCAATTGTATTATTTCCTGAACGGCCGATGTCCGTCGCCTGATGGTGAAAGCAAAATCCTGGCAAGAAGGATGGCCTGATAAGGCCTTAAAATATGTACGCTTCTGAACATCCGTTGAAATAAAAAAATATAATTAATACTTTTTAAATTCCTAAATAACAATTTAGGTTGCTTTAACAGACTAACAGATCACTTTTGCAGCTGAACTATAGGGGCAGTACAATTTTTAAATGATAACTGCGACTAATTATCAAGCTACTGGCTTCGCGTAAAGGGTTATTGGGCCCTTCCGTGGCCAGTAGCGCCTATGCACAAAGCCAATATCGTAATAAATCATGTATGCTAATATTTTCAAGTTGTATTGGCTTTTACCACTGGCTCCGTGTAAAAGATTATTGGGTCCTTCGTTGGTCAATTGCGGCTATACACAAGGCCAATAGCACGGAAAATAGTGGCGGTTAATGTTTGAAAGTGTCACTGGCTGCCACTACTGGCCCTGTGTACAACAACCTTATCGCCGTGTGAACAAAACAGTCTCTTGGGTTGTGGAGTTCGTACTCTATTAATATATTAATATCTGTGATAACCTTATTCTTTACAAAGATTCAGATTTCTTTGGTATCAAACGAGTTTAATGTTATCGAATAATGTGCACCGACTTGACGAAAACTGCTGTTATATAATTGCATGTCTCGCGCTCGTGACGCGAGTGATAAAATGGTCGTTAAGGTGCAATGTAGCACATTAGCCAGTGGATATCAACGCAAGTTTGAACCTTCTAGTACGTCAAGAACATCTTTTATAATCTAGAATTAGAAACCAAGGTAAAATCGGTGACTAAACGTTACCCGAACCGATAAATGCCATCAACCACAAGGTTATCGTAATGCACTATGGCAGTAAAACCTCTTACTAGAGCGTGACTCAAACTCATTGTAGCAAGAATGCTTGGCTATGCGTAATCGAAACAAGGCCGTGATTTGTGAGAGAAATGAGCCTAAAACGGGAGGCCACTCAAGCATTTGAATAACGACCGCTCGTTAGTCACACCCACGCGTCCAAATAATTGACTCGAAGGCTGCGTAGGCAGAGTCTCAGCCCAATTACTTTCAGTTCTTCATGAAAGTTTAGAGGCTCTTTTTATTGCCACAAACCTTCTTATTTAAGCTCAAGTGCCAGAAAAAGACTCGGCAATTATCGGACAGCTAAACGCATGTGACACTAAAACAATTGATGGTATGTCACCATGGATGGTTTAGAGACTTTCGTCTTCTTTCAGTTTCAGTCTAATAAACTTGGACAGACTCTTTTTAAATTTTTCATGAAACACCAGAGTGATAGCTATAGTCATTTACACAGCACATCCAACCATTTCTTGGATTGTGCAGTTTTGAGCAATTATGATGAAAGGATGATGAATAACGTCACTGAATGGACACCCGCAGTGATGATTACTCGGTGTGATTTAATGAATCGTAAGCCATCACAGGATGTAAGGTGATGAAACTACTTACGTTTCATTGCAAGACGAAATGATGAATAATAAAAGAGAAAAATAGAGTAACAAAAAAAATGCGCCAGGTGAAGGCAGCACCAGATGAAGGCAGCACCAGGTGAAGGCAGCACCAGGTGAAGGCAGCACCAGGTGAAGGCAGCACCAGGTGAAGGCAGCACCATGTGAAGGTAGCACCAGGTGAAGGCAGCACCAGATGAAGGCAGCACCAGATGAAGGCTGCACCGGGTGAAGGCTGCACCGGGTGAAGGCAGCACCAGGTGAAGGCAGCACCAGGTGAAGGCAGCACCAGGTGAAGGCAGCACCCCACTCTAGCCCACTCACTCTAGTGCTGTCACTCAAGTACTAGCACCCCACTCTAGCCCACTCACTCTAGTGCTGTCACTTTAGTACTAGCACCCCACTCTAGCCCACTCACTCTAATGCTGTCACTTTAGTACTAGCACCCCACTCTAGCCCACTCACTCTACTACCAACACCCCACTCCAGCCCACTCTACCTAGTACTGCAAATCCACTCCAGCCCACTTACCTTAGTACCTACCGCTATTTCACTCTAGCCCACTCACATTGGTATTAGCGTCCCACTACAGCCCACTCATTCTATTACCGCAACCCCACCCAAGCCCCTTTCTCGCACTCGAGACCCACTCTTACCCACACAATAGTTCACTCACTAGCCCACTAACTGGCCCACTCACTGGCCCACTCACTGGCCCACTCACTGGCCCAATCACTGGCCCACTCACTGGCCACTCAAACAAGACAAAGCTGGGCGAGGCTGAAAAGGACAAGGTGGGGCTGGGCGAGGCTGGAAGGAACAAGGTGGGGCTGGGCGAGGCTGAAAGGAACAAGGTGGGGCTGGGCGAGGCTGAAAGGAACAAGGTGGGGCAGGGCGAGGCTGAAAGGAACAAGGTGGGGCAGGGCGAGGCTGAATGGAACAAGGTGGGGCTGGGCGAGGCTGAAAGGATTAGGGTGGGGCTGGGCGAGGCTGAAAAGAACAAGACGAAGCTGGGCGAGGCTGAAAAGAACAAAGTGGGGCTGGGCGAGGCTGAAAAGAACAAGGTGGGGCTGGGCGAGGCTGAAAGGAACAAGGTGGGGCTGGGCGAGGTTGAAAGGAACGAGGTGGGGCTGGGCGAGGCTGAAAAGAACAAGGTGGGGCTGGGCGAGGCTGAAAAGAACAAGGTGGGGCTGGGCGAGGCTGAAAGGAACAAGGTGGGGCAGGGCGAGGCTGAAAGGAACAAGGTGGGGCTGGGGGAGGCTGAAAGGAACAAGGTGGGGCAGGGCGAGGCTGAAAGGAACATGGTTGGGCTGGGCGAGGCTGAATGGAACAAGGTGGGGCAGGGCGAGGCTGAATGGAACAAGTTGGGGCAGGGTGAGGCTGAAAGGAACAAGGTGGGGCTGGGCGAGGCTGAAAAAAGAAAGGTGGGGCTAGGTGAGGCTGAAAAGAACAAGGTGAGGCAGGGTGAAGCTGAAAGGAACAAGGTGAGGCAGGGTGAAGCTTTCGAAAGGAACAAGGTGGGGCTGGGCGAGGCTGAAAAGAACAGGGTGGGGCTGAGCGAGGCTGAAAAGAACAAGGTGGGGCTGGGCGAGGCTGAAAGGAACAAGGTGGGGCAGGGTGAGGGTGAAAGTAACAAGTAGGGGCTGGGTGGAGCAGGGCGAGGCTAATGGGAATAGGGTGGGGTTGGGTGGGGCGGATCGAGACTGAAAGGAAGGGAACAAGGTGGGGCAGGGTGAGGCTTTTATGAACAAGGTATGACATGGCGAGGCTGAAAGGAACAAAGTGAGTCAGGGCGATCCTGAAAAGAACAGAATGTGACTTAATGGAAGGCACACATTAAGTCACATTCTGTTAGGGTGCGCTGAAACAATGGTGGTGTAAAAACAAAGTTGGGGATTTATGGATCGCAATATAGCAAAGTTTGGTTGGAGGGAACATTCTGGGGTTGAAAGGATCTTTAGGGTACAAGATGTGGCTTAATGAAGCATTAGAGACGAAGATTTGTCTATATGGAGCTAGGTGAAGCTAAGTGAGGCTGAGCTATAGAAGATGAGGATTGTTGGATCTGATAGTGGATGTTCTCAACAAGGTAGTAATTGGTTAGGCTGGCTGACTTCGCTTCCTCTCAACTCTAGTACTAAGCCTAACTTCTCCTAGCGTCCATGACGCTCTAGTCCTAAGCCTAACTTTTTTCCCGCGTGTAGGGCACTCTAGTCCAAAGTTTAACTTCTCCGTGTTCAAGCCACTCTAGTCCTAAGCAGTACTTCTCTTCCGCCTCTATGGCACTATAATCCTAAGCCTAACTTTTCCTGCGCGTCCTGGACGCTCTAGTCCTAAGCCTAACTTCTCCTTAGCATCCAGGACACTCTAGTCCTAAGCCAATTTTCTCCCCCGCCTCCACGGAACTAGTCACTTGGCTCGGGTCACGTAGAAGTTGCCGCCGCTCCCAAAGCTACATTCATTCTGGCTTTCTGCTCCTCCTTCCCCCTCCCCCCTCCGTAACCATCTCCTTCCCCCCTCCTCGATGGCGCTGGAAGCGGGCCAAGCGATGCCCAAAATAAGCTCAGCCCCACCGGGGAAGGAGAGTGGGTGTTGCCTGAAGAGGAGCGGGAATTTGAAGAGATCACGCAGTCCCATGATCTTTCTGCATGACTGCTAGTCTACTACATCACCTTACAGTCTGATGGTCTGCTGCACTACTTGCTTGAATGCCGTCCTTCTGACCTGCTGATCTACTGCACTGCTGTCAAATTGGTTTATTTCTTGTTATGCTGCTGTTCTGTTTTCCTTGTTTTCAAATTATTAACAATAATTTTTTCTACTCGTTATCAGCTTCTTCTTTCGGATCGTTATCAACCTTTTCTTTCTGGTCGTTCACAGTCCTCTGTTCTGGTCGTGGTCACCTGCCATCATATCATTCACCCGCAATCCCCGGCCCCCTCATCCCTCCAATCCCAAAATATTGAGCTTCAATTAGGAAATTAAAGCATCGGGGATGAGTGATAGCCAGGTCGATATTTCTCCCCACGCCCCGCAACGCGATTTCCTCATTTATGCGGCACCGCAGGGACCATTAGACTCGTGGGACAATTAGACTGAAGGGACCATTTATCAGTTACGAGGCACCGAAGGGACTGAATTGACAATTGGACCGAAGAGATCATTAGACAGAGGGGACCATTGGACTGAGGGACAATTGAAACAAGGAGACCATCAACAATTGGACTGGGAACAATCGGACCAATGGGACCATTAAAACGAGGTAAAAGGAGGAGGCCATTAGACGGATGGGTCCATTAGACTAAGAGGTCAACTGGGCTGAGGTGACAATTGAGCTTAGGTAACCCGCGAACTGAGAGACGATTGAACTGAGAGGACCAGTGGACTGGGGACAATTGGACCAAAAGTACCTTTATACTAAGGGACAATTGGACCAAGGGGACAATTAGACTAAAGGAAAAATTGAACCGAGGGGACCATTCGACGGGACTAACTGGACTAAGAGCAAAATTGGACTTTGGGAACCAGTGACCTGAAGGACAATTGGACTGAGGGAACCGGTGGACTGAGGGACAATTGGACCAAGGGGACCATTAGACTAAGAGGTCCAGTGGATTGTGGGACAATTCCACCAAGGAGACCAGTGGATTGACGGACAATTGGACCAAGGGAACCATTAGACCAAGGGAAAACTAGACTGAAGGGACCTTTAGACTAAAGGGACCAGTGGACTGACGGACCATTGGACCAAGGGGACAAATCATTACACCCGATTTAATTTCCAGTCTCAAACACTGACAGCTTCGCTCGCAACGCCACTTGATGATTAATTGCCTCCATATACATTTATATTTACATACATTTAAATATTTACCCATACATACATTTGCCGTAGCCATAGCATTGGAAACTGCAGGCGAAGTCATTCCTGTAGCCCGTAAATAAATGAGTGATATCAATCCCTGAATCACTCTTTTCAATCAGTTTTTAGTGAAGCCAAAACATGACATCTTTGTTGAACATTTCCAAACTACGCTCTTTGGGTGAAGCTATTATGGCGAGTATGATTATTTATTCTACAATCAAGATTATATGATTATTTTCCAAATGCAATGGAGGATAAATGAAATGAATATAGACTCTCATGAATATGGAAGCTCGCAGTTCCATGAAACTCCGAGGCAGCAACAGACAAAGCGGGATTATATTCACTGGATTATTTCCATTTAAATTGTACGTCATTTGAGCTCTGTATAAATGAATGGCGGGAAGAGAGGGAGAGAATAGAAATAAAAAGAGAAACGAGAGGGAGGAAGAGAGAAAAGAAAGAATGCGAAAAAAGAGGGAGAAGTGAGCGAGAAAGAGGAAGATTGAGGGAGAGAGAATGAGAAAATAGAGAGAGACTAGAGTCACGAGAGAGAAGAGAGAATTTGAATTTAGGAGATAAAGAAAGGAGAGAAGAGAGAGATGAATGAGAGAATGAGAAATCTCATGAGAGCTCAGATGGCTTAGAGTACTGGGCTCATGGCTTAGGGTGCTGGACTCGGGGCTTAGGGTGGTGGGCTCGGGGCTTAGAGTGCTGGGCTCGGGGTTTAGGGTGCTGGGCTCGGGGCTTAGAGTGCTGGGCTCGGGGCTTAGAGTGCTGGGCTCGGGGCTTTCTGGGCTCGGGGCTTAGGGTGCTGGGCTCACGTCCCTGATACCTTCACACGTCCCTGTTATCTTCACACGTCCCTGTTATCTTCACACATCCCTGTTATCTTCACACATCCCTGTTATCTTCACAGATCCCTGTTATCTCACACGATCCTGTTATCTTCACACATCCCTGTTATCCTCACACATCCCTGTTATCTTCACACATCCCTGTAATCTTCACACATCCCTGTTATCTCACACGTCCCTGTTATCTTCACACGTTCCTGTTATCTTCACACATCCCTATTATCTTCATACATCCCTGTTATCTCACACGTTCCTGTTATCTTCACACATCCCTGTTATCTTTTCCAGCAGCAGCACCAGCGGCAGCAGCACCAGCAGCACCAGCAGCACCAACATCAGCAGCAGCAGAACCAGCAGCAGCAGCACCAGCAGCACCAGCAGCGGCACCAGCAGCACCAACAGCACCAGCACCAGCACCAGCAGCAGCAGCAGCACCAGCAGCACCAGCANGTTTGATTTGCAATGCACGTCGGACGGTAAAATGAAACACGTGACATTACAACCTGTCTCTTATACACATCTAGATGTGTATAAGAGACAGCACCAGCAGCAGCAGCACCAGCACCAGCAGCAGCAGCAGCACCAGCAGCAGCACCAGCACCAGCACCAGCAGCAGCACCAGCAGCAGCAGCGACGCTCTAAGTGGCAGGTTATTTTTAGGTCGGCAGAAAAGATGAGGGACTTGGAGAGCCTGGGGATAGGGGCAAGGAGGGACCGGGTTGGGCCAGGGAGGGTCAGAGGGGCAGGGTGGCTCGGGGAGTGAAAGATTGTGGTAGGGAAGGGCATGAGTTGCAAGGGATTGATATAGGTGGCAAGAAGGTACCAGGGAGGGGGATGGAGGGGCGAAGAGGGGTAGAGTGGGGTAGGTAAGGGCAGAGTTGGCTAGGGAGGGGCATAAGGGGTCAGAGAGTGGCCAGGGAGGAGCAGGATAGGTCTAGGGAAGGGCAGATGGAGTAGCGAGTAACAGGGAGAGGCAGAGTGGGGCTGGGAGGAGCAACGAGGGGAAGAGTGGGGTAGGGAGGGGCAGCTTGGGGTAAAGAGGGGCCAGGGAGGGGCAGGGCGGCACAGTGGGTCGATGAGACCAGGTGCGTGGGAGTGAGCGAGGCGAGGTCGTCGTGATGAAGGGGGAGGAAGAGGAAGAAGGGGGTTTGGGAAGGTTCCTGTAGAATTGAACGCAGGAAGAAGAGCAGCACAGCCAGGAAGAACAGCACAGCCAGGAAGAGCAGCACAACCAGGAAGAGCAGCACAGCCTGATAGAGCAGGAAGAACAGCACAGCTAGGAAGAACAGCACAGCTAGGAAGAGCAGCACAGCCTGAAAGAGCAGGAAGAACAGCACAGCTAGGAAGAACAGCACTGCTAGGAAGAACAGCACAGCTAGAAACATCATATACCTTCTGTTTTACCATCTCGATACCTATTGTAATGGAACAAAACAAATAAGTAACGCGTGCGGGACTTTAGAGTGATGATGTGTAAAAAGATTACGGGCCTTCGGAGTTATGATGTGTAAAGAGGCTACAGAACTTTGGAATGATGATGTGTAAAAAGGTTACAGGACTTTGGAGAGATGATGTGTAAAGAAGCTTCGGGACTTAAGGATTATGATGTGTGAAGAGGCTACGGGTTTTTGGAGTGATGATGAGTACCGAGGCCACATTTGGTGAACACAAAATGCCACTGTTTGCAAGAGACAGACAATAGATCTAGTGAGCGCTGCTGATGGCGACACTTTATGGAGCCTTTGCGGCACTTTTTTCTGATGAACGTTTCATAGAAGAGAAGCTAACACTATGAGTATTCTGTTTCCCCTCATGTGTTTCCCTACATTCTAGAGTACTGCTGCCATATTTGGATGCCGCTAAGGCGAGTGCGGTGGCAGACGTGCGGTGGATAAGGCGAGTGCGGTGGCAGCAATAAGTGGCAGACCCACGGACCTTCACGTCTTTGATCAGCGGGATGAGAGAATTATACTACTAAAGCTGAAACTAAAACATGGTTTTCTTATCGGTAAGAAAAAGACATCTAATTCTGGTCAAAAGAAAGTTGTTAATCAAATTTAGGATCGTGACTCATCACGTTGATGTGAGGAGGAGACTGCAGAATACCTCCAATGAACAAAAATACTGAGACCTCAGTCTCTTCGGAAATATTCATATTTCTACAAGGGACAGCGGCTCTTTCAATGACTTGCCAATGGATCTACGTAAGAAAAGCATTAAGGAAGAGTCTTCGCCCCTATATAGACGGGTGGAACTATTTTTGAGCACCATCCGTGATCGTCCACCTCACCCCCAAAATTATCAGCAACAATCAAGTGACAACATCATCAACTTTTCCAACTGAACTTAGGCAAGTTTTACCGCCCTGAAATGACGACGTTTCAGGGCAGGTCTACTGCTGATACAGGGCAGTAGAACTACTGACATTAGCCCCACTGCTCTGAAACCTCTTGGCAAGGACAACCTGCGTTCCAGCTTGGTCTAAAATTACAGCTTTCAAAATAAAGAACTCATAAACTGAAGAAATACTCGGACAATTTCACCAATAGTGTCTGAAAGACTGACCTCGTTTTCCCCCACCGCTCATCATGCAAGCTACGCCTTTTATTTCCCCTGCGTTTTTCACGGTTCAGCGGACTATATACAGTAGATAAAATCACCATCGTCCAGCGTCAAGACAACCATCCAACATCTCACCATCATTGAGACAACCATCCAACTTCTCACCATCATTGAGACAACCATCCATCATCTCACCATCATTGAGACAACCATCCAACATCTCGCCATCATCGAGACAACCATCCAACATCTCACGAGATTTGTCGCAGTCCAAGATGGCGTCAAAACTTCAAGAAACGATACGCTGAGACTGCAATATTCCTCGGTATTGTAGAGATAATCAATAACTATGAAGCTCTATTATTCGTTTCACGCCTCATTACTTATTACTTAAGTGAACAAAGGTAGTTGTCTCTTGTCTCTGCCTGCCACTCCCCGCCACTCCCTGCCACACCCTGCCACTCCCTGCCATTCCCTGCAACTCCCTACCCTTCCCTGACCTTCTTTGACTCCCTGCCACTCCCTGCCACTCCCTGCTCCTACCTGCTCTTATCTACCACTCCTTGGTACTCACTACCCCTCCCAAATCACTCCCTGCCCCTCCCTGTTCTCCCCTGCCCCTCCCGTGACGCTGCAGGTGCGTCCTTAAAGGCGATATCGCCGCCGCCTGCCACCTCCACCGCCGCCTCTTGGGCCAGAGGCAAGAGGGGCGCGAGGGGCAAGTGGAGCATGAGGGACATGAGAGGAGGGGCGCGAGGGGCATGAGGGGCATGAGGGGCAAGTGGAGCATGAGGGACATGAGGGGGTAAGAGGTGCACGAGGGGCACAGGGATGAAGAAGGCGACAGGAAGCAACAAACCGAGGGGCGGTAGGTAGGAAGAATATGCGTGGCATGAAACACGCGCAGTTTCAGCCTGCATAGCTCTAGCTCCATGAAACGCGCGCAGTTTCAGCCTGCATAGCTCCTGCTCCATTAAACATGCGCTGTTTCAGCCTGCATAGCTCCAGCTCCATGAAACGCGCGCAGTTTCAGCCTGCATAGCTCCAGCTTCATGAAACGCGCGCAGTTTCAGCCTGCATAGCTCCAGCTCCATGAAACAAGCGCAGTTTCAGCCTGCATAGCTCCAGCTCCATGCAACAAGCGCAGTTTCAGCCTGCATAGCTCCAGCTCCATGCAAAATGCGCAGTTCAACCTTCGAAGCTCCTGCTCCATGCAACACGCGCAGTTTCAGCCTGCATAGCTCCATCTCCATGCAACACGCGCAGTTTCAGCCTGCGTAGCTCCTGCTCCATGCAACACGCGCAGTTTCAGCCTGCATAGCTCCAGCTCCATGAAACAAGCGCAGTTTCAGCCTGCATAGCTCCAGATCCATGAAACACGTGCAGTTTCAGCCTGCATAGCTCCTGCTCCATGAAACACGCGCAGTTTCAGCCTGCATAGCTTCTGCTCCATGCAACACGTGCAGTTTCAGCCTGCATAGCTCCTGCTCCATGAAACACGGCAGTTTCAGCCTGCATAGCTTCAGCTCCATGAAACCTGCGCAGTTTCAGCCTTCGTAGCTCCTGTTCCATGAAACACGCACAGTTTCGTCACCTTTTAGCAGTTCTATGGCGAGGCTCAGTTTAAAATAACCGTTTTGAGTCCTGCGAAATTTGCATATCTTGGTGCAAATGCAAATTTTTTTGCACGCTGCAGTGCATGTGCGATTTACAGCAACGGCAAGGCGCAGTGCAAAATCAGCTTCATGCGGTGCAGTATAACGAGGTGCAATATGTCGACGTTATTTGTGGGTAAAAACGCAGTTCTTTCAATAACTTTCACGTTTATTGCATAAAATACACTTTTATAGAAGTTTTAACCATAGTTCTTTCTATTAATCGCACGCTTTCAATAAAGGGGCTTGAAAATCTTGAGTGACACTTGGGGTTCAAGGGTTCTTGGCGAACCCCACTGACATTAGGTGCTGGTAAGGCGACACCCAAACGCGGGGCTATGACGTCAGCAGCCTTGGGGAAGGGGAGGGGAAGTGAGGGGAAGTGGAGGCTTAAACAGGGCTGGCGGAATATGAGAGATGCGCATGTTGAAGCTGGGGAGGAAATGAGGAGTTAGATGGGGCTAAAGTGCTCAAGATGGGGCTGAAAGAGGCTAAAAGAATCGTGTTGGGGCTGAATGAGGGCTGAAGGATCGAGATGGGGCTGAAAGAGGATGGAAGGGCTGAAAGGAACAAGACGGGGCAGGGCGAGGCTGAAAAGAACAAGACGGGGCTGGGCGAGGCTGAAAGGAACAAGGTGGGGCTGCGCGAGGCTGAAAAGAACAAGATGGGGCTGGGCGAGGCTGACAGGAATAAGGTGGGGCTGGGCGAGGCTGAAAAGAACAAGACGGGGCTGGGCGAGGCTGGAAGGAACAAGGTGTGGCTGGGCGAGGCTGAAAAGAACAAGACGGGGCTGGGCGAGGCTGAAAGGAACAAGGTGGGGCTGGGCGAGGCTGAAAAGAACAAGGTGGGGCTGGGCGAGGCTGGAAGGAACAAGGTGGGGCTGGGCGAGGCTGAAAAGACATCTAGATGTGTATAAGAGACAGGGACACAACTGCGTCATCGTAATGGGACAATACCCCGACACAACTGCGTCATCGTAATGGGCACAATACCCGGACACAACTTCATCATTGTAGCTTCTGCGTTGCCGGAAAATCGCAATTTTCAGGTTTTAATGAACCTGCTTCACATGTAACCTGCATTTAAAATGCTCAAGCATGTTTAAATTTGCAGCCTGTAGTAAATATATGTTACTTTATATATATAGTACACACGGCAGCACAATAGTGCTTCATTTTTAGTCAAGAGACGCAACGTAGAAGTCAACGACTTTTCTTGAATAGTTGCTGATTCTGCTACATTGGAATCAATCCGCCTTGTCAATCATTTGTCATGATGATTGATAGATTGTTAATTTACTTTGGTGTTAAGGGAATATAAGGAAGGGAATTGCTACAGCTGGGAACTAGCTGGAGCTGCATACCGTGAGAGGCGGTACATTATCACTCGTTGCAGGGCTGTTGTAAAAAAACAGTTGTTATCATTAAAATAGTAAAGGCATAAAACATTCTACTGCTCGGTTAATGATTGAGCGGATAATTATTAAATATTTCCAATTATTACTAATCATTTACTGAGCCGCAGGTGATTTATTTTATAAGTTTTCAGCCGAAATGACCTGATGCATGGCATAAATTTTCCTACAATAAACGATGTATAATTTATCCGGCAGTCTCTTCTTCCCTTTGTTATTATTTATTTATTTGGTAATTTTTCTTGCTCATCCTGGTATAGAGCTAGATAATTTGCTCAGAATTCGGTTCCTTCAATTTTGTGTCTTATCTAGAACACAAGGCAAATTTGTTGTCAATGATTTACACGGAATACGATTTAGAATATATCGTGGATCAAAAATGCCTCGCTAAAATACACTCATTTTCTAGGACACTGCAAGCATTTCCCCATAGAAACAATCTTTACAACTAATCATATTCTAATTACGGAGAATTTTAATTAATTCTAGCCAATTCCATTGCATTATTTAGCTTCAAGTTTTCGTCTAAATCCTTTGATATTTTACGATTTATCGAATCCCGTACATTTTTGTCTTCTATTGTTTAAATGGATAATTTTGAATGCATCAAATTCTGAATAATTTCCCTTTATTGATAAATGTTAGAGTTTCATTAGCATGATGAGGTTAATTCCCTGCCTAGACTTTCTGAGGTCTTCCCGTAATTACTAGAAAGTAAAATTTTTCGCGACGAACTTATTCAGAAGCATCTAATATTCAAAAGAAGATTCACATATTTATGTACTTTCATTATTCTTAGATCATATATAAGTCTAAAAATTATTCCCGTCATTCTCTTCCTTGCATTATTTGCACTAACGTTATTCTTTTCCAGTTCATTGTACACAATTCTGTATCTTTAATGGTATAATGGTCAAAAGCAACAAGATTGAAGCGGCGAGTTACGGGTTCGAGCCCGAGTCAGCTGTGATAATTCTACGGTTTTGCTGTTAGGGGGCGAGTGTGGTTGCATACATGCAGCGCGGCCGTGGGCGTCGCGCTTTTCACCCGACACTTGAAGCCACACCTACTGTTGCTTCCCGAACAAAATTTAGATGCAGGCCCAACTCTGGAATAGGTCCCGCCTAGGGCTCCGGGAGCCCGAAAATCAGTCGCTCGCGTACGCTTCGGTTTAGGGTTTGAAAGGCAGCCTCTTGGCAGCTTGCAAGCTCGGTATGACTCGGCTCGGCCAACATTTCCCATGCTTTCAGGCGGCTATAAAGTTGTGAAGGAGATTCTGACCAGAAGGTGATTTTGATCGGGTGACCAATCAGACCCAGACTAACTTTGAGCCGAGTGTAGCCACTCTCCGGCCGAACCCTAGACAGTCCCCGAATTTGTTGGGTTACTCCAGCGTTGCAATGGGCGTTGCATTTTTATCACTTGAAGCTTGTAGGCCCCGACAGCTGCCAAAAAGAACCTCGTGGCTCAGAGCGAGGTTAGGCTGCGTCGGTACGCCGACATGCTTGCTCTTCGAGACGATTCTTTTATAGGGCGTTTTGACCCATGTCTTTGGGTGCTTTGACAAACGCCTTTGGGGGTTTTGACCCACGCCTTTGAGTGTTTTGACCCACGCCTTTGGGGGTTTTGACCCACGCCTTTGAGTGTTTTGACCCACGTCTTTGGGGGTTTTTGCCCACGCCCATTATTACTATCTTACTTTCCGCGAAATTACCGACAAATTTTCCGTTTGCATTTGGTGTTCTGTGCCACATGCCTCATTTATCATTCATGATATTTGCAATCTTGTACCCAACCCGAAAAGCATCATAGCTGTCAAATATCAGTCCCCAGCGTATCATCGCGATTGCAATATTACAGTCACGAATTTCAGTCTGCTCACGGCATTGCGCTGCTCACGACATCGCGCTGCTCACGACATTGCGCTGCTCACGACATTGCGCTGCTCACGACATTGCGCTGCTCACGACATTGCGCTGCTCACGACATTGCGCTGCTCACGACATCGCGCTGCTCACGACATCGCGCTGCTCACGACATCGCGCTGCTCACGACATTGCGCTGCTCACGACATTGCGCTGCTCACGACATTGCGCTGCTCACGACATCGCGCTGCTCACGACATCGCGCTGCTCACGACATCGCGCTGCTCACGACATTTACTGCTCACGACATTGCGCTGCTCACGACATCAGCGTCGGGCGGTATTTACTATAGAGTTCTATGCGTATAGAAGCATTTAAGTTTTTAATTATTTTATTATTGAATAATGTCTACGTGGAATGGTGCTGAAGGTTATGAATGTTATTGCCTCGAAGTGTTTCATAGAAAAGATTTATTATTTAATGTTGATAGTTATAACTTATTTGACAACTCTTACGACTTTGTTGACATAGCACGATTTCTATTTAATTTAAGTAGACGCAGTTCCCAACTCTTGCTTCCCTACTTTAACTTCCCTACTTTTACTTCCCTACTTTTACTTCCCTACTTTATCTTCACTAATTTATCTTCCATACTTTAACTTCCCTACTTCTACTTCCCTACTTTAACTTCCCTACTTTATCTTCCCTACTTTATCTTCCCTACTTCAACTTCCCTATATTATTTTCCCTACTTTATCTTCACTACCTTATCTTCCCTACTTTATCTTCCATACTTTAATACCGTTTAATTATTTTTTTATAATTTTATAACGTATCAATAATTTTTATTATTTTTCCCATTGATTCTGATGATCAGTCTGATTAATATCCGAAACATCAGTCGGATAGATAATCAGATAATCTGTTTCGTTAATATCGCGGTGGTTGAAGATGATGTTTAAGAACGTATTGACTTCTTTTTAGAAGCTCTTTTAAGCATATCTCATTACAATGTTTTTATTTGTTCTCAAAATTGTGCTGGTGTGCAAGGATCTTCAAATGCAATAATTTTTCATGGATATTGAAACTCAAAGCTTGCCGTGGTGATTATTTGAGTACATATAATGTACATATAAACGATAATGTTAAGTGTTGTAACACATGATAACACATTTTGTGTTATATTCTAACATTAGTGAACACTTGTGGCTGCATTTCAGAAGACGAGTTCATACCTGAACTTCTCTTGCTATGCTTATAACATTTTCATTGTTAACATAAAACATTCATGTTGACGTTATTATTAGAAAATAAATGACATGCATGTTAATGCTTTTAGTTGCTGGTAATAAATGTTTTGTATGTTTTCTTTATAGCCTGACAAATTTTATGTGGTGTTGCAATTTGTGTTACATTTTTAGATGTGTTGCAATTTTAGGCATGTTGCCACTTTAGGTTATATTACAGAGTCAGACGGTGCTGAAATTTCTGGTGATGCTAAAAAGTTGTTGCAATTTTAGGCATGTTGCAAGACGTAGTGTTGAAATTTTATATGTGTTGCAATAGGCGGTGTGGCAATTATAGGCGTGTTGCAATTTTAGGTGGTGCTGCAATATATAGTCCTCCCTGTGGGCCTATAGTTTCAACATGCTTCTAAAAAGACTTGATGAAGTGTACAATTTCTCTCCGAATTCTGAGATTTGTTTTTCTTACATAAGATAAATATGATGCATAACTTGCATATTCAATATAATTGATAGCTGATATATAACTTGCATATACTACGTACCTTTGGAATATAGCTTGCACATATCCCTGTATTTATGATAATAATTATACGTTCTTGAATTTAGTTTATTGTACTTCTTCTCGAAATTGTTATTATTTTATGCATTAGTTTGGCCAATCAATTTGTGGTGCGTAAGAATTATTAAGATTTTTTTTAATTTTGTCGATTAAGTAACCGCAATAGACTTCAAAAATAAAATATTCATCACAAATTATGTAGTATTCCAATAACTTTACTCGTCATCGTGAGTTGAGTCATTTATAAACTACTAATAATATCTGTGCACGGCAATCACATTCTTAAATAGAAAGGAAAAACTGCGGCTTTTTCGCGATTTTGTTGCTATTTTCAGAATAAAAACCTTTGCTGTTACGGTTAATCCGTGATCATGCGTGGCTATTTCTAAGAAATTTCGTATAGCATTAAATGCACGTTTCATTGACACTTTAAAAGTGATAGCTAAAAACACACTGTTTTCTTTAGCAAGCCAGAAAAAGATAGAAGAATTCAATACATTTAGATGAGATGCTAACACGTATATGCGTGTATCTCTACCACATGCATTGTGAGACACCGACGTGTGTCACACTCTAGACACACTTGACACACGTGGATGTGTCAGCAGTATACTCAAGTGAAACACTCACACACCTATATTCATAATGCAGATCAAATAACGTCTTTGAAAGGTAAGGTCTTAGATACCTACTATAACACTTAGAACTACATAGAATATTGTTGCAAATGCTATTACTTTATTATTAGGTATACACACCACATACTAGAGGGTATTTATAGCGATATTCTTCTATGCAACGAAGCTCTCTAGAAAATATACATCGTCATCTTCTTATTAATCTTCAACGATCTTTTCCCTAATGCGAATGTTGGCCGGTATATCGACGGCCATGCTAACGCCTTCCATTTATTATAAGAATTATTTATATTTTTACGTTTTTTAACTAAACTGTCTTGATTATTTTTTAATCCCTTCTTTACTTTTATGGTAGGCGTCGTTATTTCTATTCAATAATATCATACGTTTTATTTTATCTTCCCTGTAATGTCAATTGTTGCTTCCATAGATTTAAATTATATCCTGCCTGGGTTCCCAATGAATGTATTTCTTCGCGTGGCTTTAAATTGTCATCTTATATCTGTTTCTTCAATACGGTAGTTTCGACGCGTTTTGTTAAAGCGTTGAACGCAATGATGGATATTTACTTAATTTTACTTTAACAAAGATCGTCTTAATTTCGATGTGGTAATCATGAGGTAATTATGTAGTTAATTATTAGATTAGTAATTAACTTCAATGGCAAGGCAATTGGCCGCAACGTAGGATACTTTAGTTATTTTATTTTAGTTATTTCTGTTACCGAACTTACTCCCAGCTTGGTAACTTTGTAAAACATTCAATGAGGTGAATGTAAATATGACCCTAAAAATAACGCAGCTTACATAAATTAGTTTATAAAGTAATTCTCTTGATTATACACACATAATTCAATAGATCTAAATATACTTACAAATACTAGTCAATCTTTTCTTAACAAAATTTAAAGCCCAAAATATCATCTGGTTTTCTCAGCGCGAATCCCACTATATACGTACGAGACAGCATACAATCTTATTCTGCACTCATTTAATTAAGTAATCTCAATTGAATTGTTTGTACAAGTTTATAGTGCAGCTGATGCTGTGAAAGTCGTGCATGTAAAGCAACATATATTGTTTATAATATTAGCTTTACGTTCCCTCCTCTAGAATAAAACAATAAAACATTTCCATGACAAGAATTCCTAATCTAGAATTCTATTCAGAATCAGTAACAGAATTTTTATGTTACAATCGAATATATTTAGGTCGTCCGAAACGAAGTTCCTATTTGAAATGGGAGGCGTTTTTCGGTGGCCACTCAAGTGCCACCTATGATTTGTCAATAGTGAACGCCATTTCACCCTTCCTATATATAACCATAGGTCATACCAAACACCAAGAATACGTAAACATTTCGTGCAAATATGGTAACGATTACCGTGCATTTATGTTGCAGTCTTCGAAACGGCAAATCAAACCATCCTGATTACCTATAGTTTGGGTTACTTGAAATTACCAGCTTTCTTCACTCGCCATACTGGAAACAGTCATGGGAAATAGCACACTTGTCGATGATTGAGAAGGTAGAAAGAGAGCGGGAAACCACAGTGGGCGTGGCCATCAAGGAGAACCGCAGAGTGGGCGTGGCCTTTTGGGGGGCAACCGCAGAGTGGGCGTGGCCATTGGGGGGCAACCGCAGAGTGGGCGTAGAGGGGGCGAGTTATTTATTTGCGCCCCCGCGCCCAGCGGAAAATTGCATCCGCCAAGATGTCCAGATGCGCCTTCGTCTGCGGGGGTCAAAGGGTACATTAAATTAAACTTCGTTCCCAACAGAAATCTGTTGTTGAAATAACGTTTTTATATCAACGTTATTCCCGCGTTCCCACTTATTGTTGGGTAATAACAATGCACATTAAACATTATTACAGCCTGATGATTCACAAAAAAATACTGTGGAACAACTTTTCTAAGCACCGGCGAAAAAAAGACACTCCATATAAAATCAGCATCTAAACTAAAATGGAGGAAAAACTGTGCTAAGATTAATAAGGTATGTCTTCTAAAGCAGAAGAGTATATTTTAAAATTTATAGTGACATCCCATATAAGAATATATATTACAAATGATTGTGGTATATCATTTGAGCATATGTTACATATATGATAATGGTTTAACATATGAGAATATATTAAAAATGATAGTGGTATACCATACAGGTATATATCCACAAATTTGTCAATATAGCGCGATGATTTTGATGAAATTCCGCGACGGCATGTTAGTTGTGCCACCAAAATGACGTCGTAATATATTGCTTCTAATTAGTCTATGTTATTAGGTTCATGTTATAACGTGAACTTAATTCTGCGACATGATTTTTCGCACCAACCTGGTTAGGTTAGTGTAAGGGTTGTGAAAAAAACGTTACTGTATCCCCGTTACTGTATCCCTGCTGAAGTTAGGACCATATTGCAATTTTTTTGCAATGACTGTTTGAAATGTTGAGAAATCAAAGCCGCGGTATTGCGAATTAATACTAGTATATATTCGTGTACGTATTATAAATGATGTTGCTGTATCGTTCGATTATACATTGCTAACGATAGTATAAAATGGGCATATATCGATATAATACGATCTAGTATTATCTAGTATATCGTATAGTATTATATCAGCATCATAACTCGTGTTATTTTTATTCTCGAGACTTATTTCGCGGCCAACCATTGTTGTAATGACACATTGTACGTCATATAGAAAAAGTTCTACCTACTTCTAAAATATGCATGTTTCTCAGATCATATTCTCAACTTGTAGAACATGCATGCACGTCAAATAGAACATGTTTTTACCGTATTGTAGAACATGCACGTCAAATAGAACATGTTTTTACCGTCTTGTAAAACATGCACGTCAAATAGAACATGTTCTCACCGTCTTGTAAAACATGCACGTCAAATAGAACATGTTCTCACCGTCTTGGAGAACATGCACGTCAAATATAACATGTTCTCACCGTCTTGTGGAACATGCACGTCAAATAGAACATGTTCTCACCGTCTTGTAGAACATGCACGTCAAATAGAACATGTTCTCACCGTCTTGTAGAACATGCACGTCAAATAGAACATGTTCTCACCGTCTTGTAGAACATGCACGTCAAATAGAACATGTTCTCACCGTCTTGTAGAACATGCACGTCAAATAGAACATGTTCTCACCGTCTTGTAGAACATGCACGTCAAATAGAACATGTTCTCACCGTCTTGTAGAACATGCACGTCAAATAGAACATGTTCTCACCGTCTTGTAGAACATGCACGTCAAATAGAACATGTTCTCACCGTCTTGTAGAACATGCACGTCAAATAGAACATGTTCTCACCGTCTTGTAGAACATGCACGTCAAATAGAACATGTTCTCACCGTCTTGTAGAACATGCACGTCAAATAGAACATGTTCTCACCGTCTTGTAGAACATGCACGTCAAATAGAACATGTTCTCACCGTCTTATAGAACATGCACGTCAAATAGAACATGTTCTCACCGTCTTGTAGAACATGCACGTCAAATAGAACATGTTCTCACCGTCTTGTAGAACATGCACGTCAAATAGAACATGTTCTCACCGTCTTGTAGAACATGCACTGCTCCCTGTCCTCATCTTCGCCCTCAGGACAGTCGATGAAGCCATCGCAGAGGAGGTGGTCATCAATGCAGCGGTAGCGGCCCATGTGGTCCGGCGATGGACAAGGAAATCGTTCCATCTTGTCCTCCGCAGGCGGACATTCTGGTGGAAAAACGGGCAAAATTTATGTTATTTTAGGAAGATTTTCTAGATAAAGAAGTAAGATTCTAGGTTATTCCATTTGAAAGACATTTTCCATGTTAATGATGGACAAAATTGTCCTTCGCATGTCGCATCCTTCAAAAATATAACTCAGTACTCACTGCAGTGAGTGACAGAGAGCGCATTTTCTCGTCGACGAAAACGTTAAGTCACGGACGGACATGACGAGCACAACAGGGCATTTTTCCATAAATGAGAATATGCGCTAAAACAAGCAAGATTACGGGTGTGACACGCGCAGTGACACAAATGCAGGTCACGGCGCAGTGACACAAATGCAGGTCACGGTGCAGTGACACAAATGCAGGTCACGGACATATTTAAAAATTTGGCTTTTTTCAATCATAATGTATTTTGTTACTACATATGGTGATATAAAAATAGTAAAATTATCATTCATTTCTTCAAGATACTTATGCAAAAATACATTGTTTCAATCCGAGGTAGTCTCAATATTCTTAGCTTATATTTACCATGAATTTTATCCCAATGTTCTGTACAACTTAAGCAAATTTGTTTGTTTCTGAGAAGAAGCAGAAAGATCTTGTTTTGTATTTTCCAAAATAGCGTCATAATATGGCAAAGTTAAGGCTATTTTATCATTTATCGAGAGACTAGTAAATTAATTAATGTCAGCAAAATTTAGTGTTTGAGAGGAAGCATATTCCTTCAATAAGTTTGCTGCTGACGTTCCGCCCTGTCTTGGCATGATTGAGGGCAAGGACGTATATGTCCAGACAGAAAAATTGAAACTATACTAACCGGCACTTGTGTTAGTTGCAGGCAAAATGGACGTCGCCCCTGCTAAGACTGGACGCTCGCTGAGTCCAGAAGCAAAGTTAATCATGAAAATTTGGTTTGCGGAGAACTTCGCGCGCTATCCAAGCACCGAGGAGAAGAGTATTCTAGCGCAGGAGGCGGGGCTCAGCATGAGGCAGGTGAGACCGAAATTAAGATCACTCTTATTAGTGCAAGCTAACAAATATCCTACCCGCAAAATATAGTTGTGGCACTAATCTTCAGAGAAACACGATGAAATTAAAAGAAATATTTTACACGGTGAAAATACTTGTAAGAATCATCGATCGGACGCTATTTATCGTTCATTAACATTTCCCAATATTTTAAGAGATTACACAGATAGAAATTTATTAAAGTTTGCTTGCTCTCCAGGTGAACGATTGGTTAATAAACGCGAGGCGGCGGTATGTGGAACTTCACCCGATATTAGGGCCTCGTTTAAATGTTTCACTGATTAAACAGTTAATAAGGGACCAGCGTATCAACAGCAATTTGGAGATGCTGGCCGCCGTCAGTGAATGTAAGTATAACCTGCGAAATGCAAGTATAATTGCGTAAAGATTTTTATCCACCTAAAATGGCCTTACGCGTTAATATTTCAAATTAAATGGCGTTAAATTTCAATGTGGAGTGCTGGTGAATCGAATTTTTAGTTAAGGTAAAGTAACTCGTCTTTTTACTCCTCAGACATGCCGAAGCAGTGACGGGAATGTACTGCAGCCCTTCCTCTTGGCCGGCATATCTGCGGCCAACTGCAGGCCGAAAATAAGCCGCCTTCGTGTATGTATTAAAAGTGCCATATTTTTATCCGTTGTACCTGCGTGATTAAGATTAATTCGTATCTTTTTCTGTGACTGTGATTTAATCGTTAACAAATTTATGTTTATGAAATCTAAGAAACTTGTGTAAATTTTGAATCCTTCCTACGCCTCACGAAGCATGAAATTTTTCTCTAATTTGGTCATGAGTTATCGAATGAAAATTGAACTTCGCGTGTCATGGCAGCGTCACAGGAGCGTGTTCTATTCTATGACTAAATGATTTATAGAACGACGATGAAAAAAGTATCTAGTGAAATAAAGGAATAGATAATGAATTATTAGGAGGTTGCTGGCGAATAAATTTTCGTATAATGTGAACAAAACTTTGATGAACGAGCAATAGGTAAATAAATTCGAAGGCAAGCAAAGTATGATTGAAACCACGGCTGAAGCAATCTTTGATTTACTGAAAAACCACAAGATGACGGATATTGCCATCAGTTTCAATAACTGGCTCTATACTGCCTGAGTGAAATGAAATTAAGTAGCGGCACCTCTTCAACGTAGGTGAAGGGGCAACGGAGCCGCAGCTCGCTCACGTGTCTGTTCCACCCGTAAATTCTGAAGAATTAAAAAAAAACGGTGGTCAAGTAAAGCACAAAGTTAGATCGGACGTGGAAAGTTAAAGCTCGATTCGGTAAAAGGTCATTAGAGACAAAATTCGCGAATCTTAGTTCATAAAACGCCGAGCAAGTGCAAATTCTTTCCACACGTTCTATATTGGGTGTAGAATATACAGCATTTACAAAAAGATCATATATCGATACTCTCAGAAAAATCATGTAAATTCATAACTCAGAAAATTATTAAAGTAATTTATACGGGATTTATTATTTACTCAGGTCGTAAGTGAAAGGAATAGAATTTAGTATCTCGTCACCACTTGCTCCGCGCCCAGAGAGATAGGGTGACATACCTGAAATACTAAACAATCCTTGCATGGAATGCTGGTGCTGAGTTGGTGCCGGGGCAAGTCCACACGCCCGCAGAGGAAGGTTGCTGGGGTCAAGGTCGTGGTAGCCGCACCGAGGAACCATAGGCCGTGGAGGCTGGTCGTAGAGCAGACGACACAGGTGCTCACGTCCATTTCTCCGACCGAGCTCAGGCAGGGCTTCAATTACAAGCCTTACTCCATGGGGTCAACAGAAGAGCAGGGGCTGAACATCATCACTGGGTATCTTGGTGTACGACGGTGGCACAAAACGAGGATGAGATACAGCAGCACCCTGCGAGTTAATGTTGCGGAGTTGTGCAACGAACTGCCTGAAATTCTTGATAGAGGGCGTGAGGTGAAGTTGCATGGTCGAAATGTTAACGTTAGAAGTACCCCAGGCGTCACCCAAACTACACAAGGCACGGAGCAAGTAACGAGACCATGACCCGGAAATTTGAAACTATTTAAAATTATTCAAAACTAAATCTTAGTTTTGTTTACTCCCGGGAAGGGGATCCGCTTTACTCGGGTAAAGTGGATGAAACGACTTATGAACTAATACGAAAAACAGTGACAACATTAAATAATAACACAGAACAAATTAATCCTACTATCAGCCTGCTAGTATTTGCCTAGTCTTTGCCTCGCTATCAATTGCTGCGAGGCGTCGCACTTTAATCGTGGAAGAAATTTCAGCAGGCTGAGCGTCTTTTACGTCACTCGATTCTTCCTGATCCAAAGAAAGCAATGGAATAATTGTAGTTACATGTCGCTTAACTATCTCTCTATTACTACCTTTGCGAATCTTAGCGCCAGTGATTTCACCGCAAGAATTCACAGTTACTTCCTCAACGATACCCATGGGGAAATGCATAGCCTTTGTATAGGGTTCTTTTAGCAGAACCACATCACCTGGCTTCAGGGTATGATGGTTAACTGGCTTATAGCGGTCAGACTTGTCAGTAGCTTGAATCGCCAAATTGGCTAAGAATTCCGACTGATAAATTTCTATCAGCCTGCTACGTACTTTGGATAGCTTTTTATCGGACGCTCTCAAATCTGACGGGGTGTAAGAAGGTTCCCAACTGGGATCGTCTTCATCAGCTTTATATAGTTCGGGAATTATGAGTACCGAGATCAAATCATGGCCTCTAATTAATTTCTCTGGAGTAATAGGCTGCGGAACGTTACTAGACGAAGAATCGCACAATGCTTCTTTGTAGGCTATCGGTCGCCTGTTCACAAGATGTACAGTTTGGCACACGATAAACTCGAAATCACGGTAGTTCAAAATCAGATTGCGCATTGATCCAAAAATTAATCTCTTCGTCATCTTCACGCACGATTCAACCAAAGAACCAAGTTTACTACAGCCTTTATAAAACTGTTCGTACGTAAGTTTCGCGATTCCATTATCGGCTAAATAGCTCCTTACGGCGGAATCTTTCAGAAAGTCAAGAATGATATTGGAACCTGCGACGAGCTGGGAGCCGAGATCCGAAACGCAATGCTGTGGCAAGCCGAATTCAAAACAATATAGCTGGAATGCACGCAAAAATTCGGTGACTGATAAATCGTTACAAATCTTAAGATTAATGGCTCTGCTCCACATGCAAGAAATACACAGGATCCATACTTTAGTTTTAACCCCATTCAACTTGACATAATATGGGCCTAAATGGTCCATGAATATATTACGAAAAGGAACTGGTGTTGGGTTCACCCTAGATTCACGGTAAGCGTTCTGGTTTATTTTAACCGTTCTAGCATTGAATCTACGGCAGAGTAAACAGTCTTTCATAACCTTTTTTACAACAGAAAAGCAATGGGGGATCCAGAAGGTTTTACGCAATTCAGCTAATACTGTGTAGTAGCTTGCATGGGAGCACTTCTCGTGACATTCTCTAANTTACGCAATTCAGCTAATACTGTGTAGTAGCTTGCATGGGAGCACTTTTCGTGACATTCTCTAATGATCAAGTTAGTAAGTTTACTATCTTTTGATAGAAGCAAACGGAACTTTATGGTTTGTTCCAGAGCAGGACGATCGAATTTACTTTTAACTCGAAGCATATCAGAATTATCAACGTAAACGTTCAACTGTAGGACAAGAGTTGGAATATCTTTCAATTTTTTATCTTTCTTTTCAAAGAAAGTGAAAATATCACGAAAGTGTAACTGTTGATCAAATTTTATCAAGTTTCGTTTAGCTTCAGTCAAAATGCTATCTTGGTCAATTGATGTAAATGCGGAAATCTTTGCGGATTTTTCTCGCGACATTGTGTTTTCAATCGATCAACAAATTTTTCCGTTGACGCTGCGCGTAGTCTGTTAAAGAGCCCGACCGAATTGAAATTATTTATAATTATTCGAAACTAAATCTTAGTTTTGTTTATACTACTAATCCTTTGCTAGCCTTAAGGCTCCAAAATATATTAAGATTGTCGTATTGGAATTTGAACCATGAAGAAGTAGTGAACAAACGCATCCTATACATAACTACTGAAAACTCCAGTCTAAAGACGTGCCTCGGCAGGCAATTGTATCCCAAACTCAACTGTTCTCACTCCCGACTATAAAAATCATACGAATTGCACAGCACAGTTCAGTATCATAACTACGCGCAAGAAAACAAGAGGCTGTGAGTTTGTCCATGTATTTAGCGCCAACACGCTCTGCAATTGTAATAAAAAANAATTTTATGTTGTACTAATTATTTATAGCTTTTAGAAATGGATACGCGTGATATTTACATAGTTGAGGAAGAAGTAAAATCAAGAAAGTCGATGCTTAGCGTACACGGGCAGTTTTTTCTGAGAAGTATTACATATTAAATGACAGCAGGAATATGTGCGACTAAAACTTGTTGTACATATAAGCTCAGCGGCGACAGCGTATTTTTAGCGCTGCGATAAATGGGGCGTAAACCCCATTAGCTCAGTGCACCCCATTAGCAGGGTGCACCCCATTAGCTCAGTGCACCCCATTAGCTGAGCGCACCCCATTAGCTCAGCGCACCCCATTAGCTCAGTGCACCCATTAGCTGGGCTTACCCCATTAGCTGGGCGCACCCCATTAGCTGGGCGCACCCCATTAGCTGGGCGCACCCCATTAGCTGGGCGCAGGTACGGTTCAAATATAGACGCAAGTTGATGGTAGGCCCACTTAAGGTTAGCTAGGTTATTGAAAGCAACCGCACAATTATCCATGTAAGACAACTGATAAATAAGCTTTTTGAGATCGCGCAACTTAGGCGCGTCTTTCTGAGAGTCTAAAACAAGAATTTTGTAAAGAGCAAGCATCAACAGAGTTGGTGAACACCTTAGCCCAAATGGGAGTCTGGCATTCTTGTAACAAACTAATGAAAAATTGCTTCTCTCTACATTGGCAAACCACAAAAAGAGCAATCTATTTTGATCCACATCTTCCAAGGCAATGTTATTGAATGCCTTTTTTAGGTCAAAGCACAAAATGAATGATTCAAATCGCAAATGGAGAAGAGCTGAAGTGATTTTCTGATTGAGATTGGGGCCACTGTGGATAGCCTGATTATGCGAGACATTGGAGTGACCGGGTTCACACAAATTAGATAGAAATACTACCCTACACTTCGTTGTTTCTCGGTCCATTTTAAATACAGGCATATGTGCCAGGAAATAACATTTGGGATGCTCACTTAGATATTGATCAAAATTGTCTATTCTCTCGATAATGCCTGCCTTCGCCTGTTCTCGAATTGCTTGATCCAGAAGTGCAAGTTTCTCTGGAGATTTACGTAATTTTTTCAAATTTGAAAACAAAATTTTCTCCGCGAGACTACGATTAGTATTTAATCTATCAGCAACTCTGGGATCCCAGAGCAAAGGCATAATTAAGCGGCCATCGGATTGACGTTTTGTATGATCGAGAGCAAATTTTAGCAATTTATCATTCAACTCAAATGAAGTTTCATCGTAAGCTTGCTTATCGACGTTAAGGATATCATTACAACGGGTCTCAAGTATCTCCACATCGGCACGATCTAATTCAGACTCAGTTATTTTATCACATTTAATTACTTCTGCGTCATCGACATCAGAGCCTAAAGCGTGGAGATTGACCGGTACTAGTCATGATTTCTTATTAAAAGCAATGAATGAAGTATCAACCGATGTTGCGGTACTCACGGAATCCCTGTGCGGTAAGCAGGGCAAATCTCGCATAATCTGTCTCACGTCTCCCTTTAGCATGATACCATGGGGAGTCCGAGAGAAGAGCGAGTAACCTTCTGTTCCAAACACCACTTCCGACTCCGGCAAGCAATGTCCACTCTTGGTTCCAAGAATGAACTGCACATTTGTTATACAATCGCTCCCTGAGAGGAGAAAGTCATCAGCCTGTCTCTTATACACATCTAGATGTGTATAAGAGACAGATGTGATATATAATGAAGAGAAGTGTGATATGAGATATATAATGAAGAGAAGTGTGATATGTGATATATAATGAAGAGAAGTGCAATAGTTTTTTTAAACGACGTTCATAGAAGAACATGTGTGCTTGTTGATTTATTCGTTTCTCCATTTCCTGAATGATAAAGTTGTTGACGGATTTAACATGTAAAGTATCAATAAAAAGGCTTTGTTTGCATAGTTTTATATTAATCGTCATACTCGTAAAGTTTCACTGATGTCTTACCGAACCGCGATCAGGTCGTCTAAAAGAGCTTTCTCGGGTTTAAAATTAATAAATTATCTTCGTTTATTTCGTGTAATGTTCTTATAAATACATACTATGTTAGGTGATTCGCTTGCATGGCCGTTGATTTAAATTTGATCTTGATTCATCATTTTTGCCTTTGATGGTTAAAATTGCACTTCGTTGTATGTCACAAAGTTCATTCTTCGTCACGACCACGACAAAAGAGAGTGTTAATAGATTCGAAGATTGCTTGCGCTGAGTGATGACGTTGAAGAAATTATCTTGTGAAAGAGACTCGCAAACAATTATTAATTAGGACGTTTCGGGAAATAAAATTATATTGTAATGATCTATATGACATTGAGCGTAAAATTTTCAGGCTTGCTCGGAAATTCTCTCGACTTTAACTCTCAACGCATCCTTAGAACGTATCCTTGGGTGTGGGTTTAATGCGTTATTTTGTAAATCCATTAATAAATTTCCTGAAAAACATTCGTGAAGAAATAAAGAGCTGTATATTTCCGAAATCTTTTGTATAGTGTTGCATCCTCTACAAAATGGACCCTCAAAAACACAGTTTAAAATTGGCTAGTTATAAGCCTGGAATAACTTTGGAAAAATCGAGCTATATAATCAGAACAGCATGAATCGGGCATAACTCTGCTATAACAACGCATATAAAATTAAATTGATTTAAAGATAACGTTTATTTCTTCTACTTGCGTAAGTAGCAATGACGTCTAGCACGAATTGAGTCGAAATTCGAATAGGAATTTAAACGTTCCTATTCCTAATATAGACAATGGAACTAAATCACGATTATCTTTGAATGAAAAACTTTACTTGTTTCGGATAAAATCTTGAAATTTAAAGGGATTCTATTGCGAAACGCTAATTCTTTCCTCGAAACGGAAATTTATAATCATTTTTTCAATATACGAATAATATTATGCTAAATTTATATTTAAAACCACCTTCAAGGAATGGCCTAATATCAGATTCAAAATTTATTATGAGTTTGCGAAGCGGGTCTGAGGTTCGTGTCAGGTTCACTCAAAACTCTGCGGACTCTGCTACCACACAGTCAAGTATACATCAAGACACATGGTTGCATGAGTGACACAGCAAAGGGAGTTTTGTCAGAGCATTTTATGCAATAAAGCTTTTAAATATCGTTTCTGATAACTTTTTATTGTTTCACCTCAAATGTACACGTTAAAACTGTATGACGCGTCACCCCAAATAAAGCACAGAGTAAGTGGCAATGAGGCTATGACCCGAAAAGCTTTAACTATTCAAAATTACCGAAAAACTAATCTTAGTTTTTTGTTTAAAAGCTAAGATATTTTGTCCAAGTCGTTCTCACATATATTATGAAAATTTCTGATTTAAAAAGATACCACAGAAAATTTTCTTTATACATTTTTTATACGAATAAATTTTTTATGAATACATTTTTTTATAAAAATAGAATCCATAGATTCTTCGCATTTGCAGGAGCTCAGGCTGTTCAAAAAACTTATGTTTCTATAAAAATATTTAGCAACATTTTTTCAATACTGCGCGCTGTACACGGGAATATAGACTTCGAGGATCACGAAAAATTGTCGATTGACGCCAAATTCCGCCTTATTGATCAGAGAAGTACGAAAATCCACGATTGTGGGTGGAAATTTTTCCATCAAAATAACAAAGTCACATCATTACAGGCCTTGCACTGTTTTTGGTTGTTATCAGTTTGAGAAAATTCTGCATACAAAGCTGGAAGAAGAATTTTCGGTTGGAATCTAGAAAAAATATGCAAATAAACTTGAAGTTCATCTATCGCAGAGGTTTCCAAGTGTTTGCACAATGATTGCGCCGTCAGTTAAGCATGGTGTAATAAGCATGTTCTTTCTTTCACAAATATTTTCCACATATGCTCACATATTTATTTATTCTATCATCCCATCACAAGCTTCGGTAAATTTATTTCTTACTCCCATTGGTAATTTGATTTTAGTTTGAGAACAACTGATGCACTGGGTGGACGTCTGGATTTTAATCCCATGACTTTAAGGAATCATAAACGTTTGCGCTAAGTTTGTTTGAAAGTTAAGATCCACTACAAAATCTATTTTAAGTTTGTGATCAATGGCAATAATTATTTTCAAAGTCACAAATTGAACAGAGGAGGAAATATTCCCCCAACGAAATAAGAACTCGTCTTGTTGAAAATGTGCCTTTATTCTTAAGATCAAAATATTCCGGTTGTCCGATTGGTTATAACTTAACAGCCTATTATCTTTAACTTGAAGTTTGAAGTTGACACCATATAGTTTAAAACCAAATTCGTTAATTAATATACAGTTGGGAATTTGGAGCCAGATTCATAAATTTCAATTAATGTTAGATGTATTAATCGCGGAAACCCTGCTACCACTATCAGTACTAATCATTTTTACATTCCGAGCAAAGAACCATCTACCCGGCCACAACGTCACGAAAATACGTCTGCGTCTAAACCAGTGGTTCCCAAAGTGGGCGATATCGCCCCCCTAGGGGCGGTGGAAAGATTTTGGGGGGCGATAAGGAAGAAGAGGGCGGTTGGGGGGCGATAGGGGGCGGCAAGTCGAAGTCAGAAGTTTGAACGTTTCTTTGACGATTTGTACACAACACGTGAAGCACATTATGACTCCCAGCGATGGTTTTTTCACCAAGATCTGTTTTTTAACCTCTCCTGGGTTTACGTCTCGGACAAATTAACGGCCGAACTCGTAGCCAATTTCCAAATTCAATGATCAAGGAATATCTCTCAAACTAATAAGCTCGATGGAACTTGGTACACGTATTCATAAGGACCGAACGGTAATGTTTAGCTCCTGAAATTTTTTTGAATAATTTGCCTTCATTTGTATTTGTCATAGTTATATGACAATACGGGCCGAAATTCACAGTGATCAAGGAATTTCTTTCAAACTACCGAACGGATTCGAATGAAATTTTGAATTTAAAGTCCTAACTACCGGACGGTAATGTTTGGCTCGGAAAAATTTTTTCGATTGTGCCTTCGTTCGCTAGTTTTTAGCGTATTTTCGCATTTATAGAAAAAGCGGCGCTATTGTGCTCGTCTTGTCCGTCTGTCCGCCCGTCTGTCTGTCCGTGACTTCATGTTTTCGTCGACGAGAAAATGCGCTCTCTGTCACTCACTGCAGTGAATACTGAGTTATATATTCTTCTTCATTTCAATTTCATTCGCGATTTTAAACAGCAATACGTGCTTAAATTCGCAGTAATCAAGAAATTTCTTCCAAACTGCTGAACATATTTGAACGAAATTTAGTACCTAACTTCAGCAACGGTGATGTATAGCTCGTTTCAATTTTTTCGATTTTGCCTTCGTTTGCGAGTTATACGGCTATACGTAAAGGGCTCTTGCATGGTTAAACCGGGCGGTAGAAAAGCTGGTCGTTTCTCCTATATTTGAATAATTCGCGAACGAAAGCAAAATAGAAAAATTGTCACGAGCTAAACATCACCGTTGGGAGGTTGGGTATACAAAGTTTCGTTGAAATCTGTTCAGTAGTTTAGAAGAAATTTCTTGATCGCCGCGAATTTGAGCCACAAACTTCCCGTCGATACGGGCCGAATATATGGAAGTGTGAAATCAAGATTGACGGCGAAATGAAAAAAATTGCAAACGAAGGTGAAATAAAAAAAATTATAAGCTAAAAAATCACCGCTTGGTGGTTTGGAATGCATATTCAAAATTTCGTTAAAATCTGTTCAGGAGTTGGGAAGAAATTCTTTGATCATTTCGAACTTTGGCCTGTATCGCAATATAACTCACGAATGAAGGCGAAATTTAAAAAATTTTCACGTGCTAAACATCACCATTAGGTCCTAATGAATACGTATTCCAATTTTCATTGAGCTGCGTTCATTAGTTTGGGAGATATTACTTGATAAATAATTGAATTTGGATATTGGTATTGAGACCGGCCACGAGTCCGGCCGCAAATTTGCCCGAGACGTCCTAGGTTTCTAGTGCTGAAACAGTTAAAACAGCTGAAAAACAAATTGGTTCACTCAATGAGTTCTATTTGTGAAATACACATTTGTGTTTAACCTCTATCTTTTAAAATTGCAGAGTACTAAATTTCAAGAAAGAGGCGCATTTTTTATATGTGTCTGTGGGGGGCGCTAGAAATTCAATAGGGAGCCAAAGGGGGCGCCAGCCTGAAAAAGTTTGGGAACCACTGGTCTAAACAATCAGTCTCTAGCAACAGATGCTGAGGTCAACAAGTGCCTCCATGCAGTCATTTCCGATTTGTCACGTTCGACTCCTTTGCCACTAAACATCTTGGCCAGTCCCTATGAAGAGATAGGGAGTTCGGTGGAGTGACTGGCGGCGGGATGACGGAGGCCTTCTACGTTGCTACCTTCGGCGCTACCGTCTTTGACATCTATCGTTCGGACTAACGGCGGTGGAAGTGTGACGCGACAGCAATGACCGCACGGCAAAGATCCGATGGACGTCTGAGGTGGTGGCAGGTGATAGTCGCGCATTACCTTGTTACTCTTAGAGTCTAATCCGGCACCAACACCTCCACTTGCTCCTTAAGAACCTACATTTTACCGGAGGATTTGAAGAATGAACATACTCCAAATTCCCAAATGACTATTATCAATTTCGTATTATTACCTGATTCTTAATGTTACCTAATTCTTGTCGTTACCTAAATCTTACAATTACCTTATACGTACTATTGCCTAGCTCGTACTATTGAACTATTACCTAAACTATCATTTACCCAAGTAGCCATTACCTTAATTGTTACCTTAACGTTTTACCGACTAGCTCCAGTGCTTGTGCTCTTTCTTACCTAACTTTAAAGCCTTACCTTACCAGCTAGCAATGTAGCACTGAGCTTATTACCTAGTATCATTACCTCGAGAAAATATTTCTCTCCCCAAGATATTGAACGGTTTCCATTACCTCGTGTACTTGTCATTACTTATGTATATTTTCTGATTTAATCAAGGTTTAATATTCGGGTTCAAAATTCTTACCAATTCAAGTTGTTTTGCGTCTCTCATTATTTTATTATTTGACAGTTGCGCTTCATCCTCCTTTTCGGAACCGCGGGTGGCGGAGGGTCGGGGGGAGCGCCACCGACAGGCTTGACACGTTGTCCTCGCCGACCGTCATTTTCACTATAGCTTCATTCGTCCGTTGAATAAACATTCTTTGAATTGAAACTTGATTTATCCCCACTTGCCATAGTCGTCGAAACGTCTTGCATGGTTTACAAAGCAACATGGTCTTTGAAATACAATAATAGCTTTTCTGCCAATGTCTTATTATTTTTTGACATTTTTATGTAGGTAATGAACCTATATGTTTGAAATGTGAACCTTGTGTCCAGCAGCAAATTGAAAAGTAAAAAAAATTGACGTTGAAATTCAATTTATTAATGAATAAATAATAAAAGAATATATGAAATAAATAATTAACTGATATACAGGAATAAGAAGTCGATGAAATTTATCTTTGCTATTCTCCCAACAAATAACATGGTAAAGCTATGTCTGCAGTATTTATAATAATATTGGGAGGTATAATGATATATTAGTTTACATTATAAATGGGTTCGCTGGCAAAGTATTCAAGACACGAACCATGACTGAAACTTTGGTACTTGCCTGTGCGGTAATCGACGTGCAAGGTCACCTCAACGATCGACATATGTCATGTCTGCACACTGATCGACATGTCATGTCTGCACGCTGATCGACATGTCATGTCTGCACACTGATCGACATGTCATGTCTGCACACTGATCGACATATGTCATGTCTGCACACTGATCGACATGTCATGTCTGCACACATAATTGGTCTGTTCATTCCAATGCATCGGGCAAGTCTCAAGTGTTCCAAGCAGTTGATAAATATTTCGTGTATACTTCGCCTGATCGCACTGTGAAATACTTGAGAAAATCCGGCTTTGCATTTGTGTTGTGAGGCAATTCCTCACTCATAGAAAGGTGCGATTAATTGAAACATGTGATTATCAAAATGTCTGGAAACGGACTCCTGTCAAAATTGTGCATATAGAATTAATATTTTAAGACGAACAATACTTAGTGCTAATCTAAATAAAAATACTGCTATGCAACACTAACGTATATAGATATTACGTATATATAACGTAATAATGCTAAGCAACATTAACGTCTTTATATTTAGAGCGTGTATAATTTTAATACGATATTTTTCGTATGATGCCGAACGCTCGTTTTTCTACGGAAATTGTCAAGATCCTACTACACTGAATTGTATAAACATTTTAATTGTGATTCCTTGATTATAATAACTATCAATATTATAGCTTATTATCAAAATAAGGAATTCCTTGCGATACATATAACATGAATAAGCATAAGACAGACGAAAATAATTTGAATTTACAGCGAAATGTTGATTTAATTAATCAATAAAATCCGACTAAATGATGTTGGATTAAGTTTATACTCCATAAAATTGCCAATGAGCTCGTCATAAGCAACGGCCTATATGTTATGCACTTTTTGCTCACCCAAGGATCATTTCCAATCATAGGACAAATTATTCCTAAACCGAATTACTTTGATACCTGTGAAATGGGTTATCGCAATCATAAAACACACAAAAACAAATCTATATGCTCCAACTAAATTATAAACACGGGAGTAATTGGGAGATAACGGTAAGATAGTAGCGAGATGAAACTAAATTCTTCATGATATCGCTCTGTATAAGAAAACTTCGACTGATGTTATAATGAGACATCATAAATATAAGGTCGATTTTCAAAATTCAATATTCTGAAATTTCCAGAATTTATTAATTATCTACTCATGTATCGGAGATATTCACTGCAAAATAAGCAAAAAGTGCCTGATAATTACTAGAATTGGGAAGAAAAAAACCTCACGAAGCAAGTATTTTGCTTTGCTTTTTCTTGAGCCACCACGGTCCGTTTCAAGTAGTTGGTGTTGTGCCAGATACATTTTGGCAATGAGTTATAAATACAAATGTTGAATTCCGACCTTTGCCGAGACATAAATCTTCAAACACTCCCGAAATGGCATCCTATAATTTGCAAATAAATTCTATTTATTTAGTAAAATGCTGATTAACTATTAAAATACAAAGAGTTATCTGATTAATGTCACAATAAGTCATCAATTTCATTTCCCGCGTTGGAGATTGGTTGCAGTAACAGCATTAACATATTAATATATTTTTCGCAAGGACTGACAAAACCAGAAAGACATGTACCGACACGCTCCAATTCAAACTTTCTTGCCTGTCTTCGAAACCCGCTCTGTTTGTAAATTCAAGTCGCGACAAAATATATGTACCCTATTAGAGATTCACAAACGGCAGAAATGGCTGCTTCACTCAATCAAGCTACTGTCCTCAGTTTTGCTTACACAAAAACTGCATTTGACCTGCACACGACGTATCGGCCACATCGTAGAAGAATCCAGTAGAGGGACGGAAATATAGCATGGCGCAGTCGGTATTTTCATTTGGATCTCTCGGGTTCCAGTAGGGCGATGGGTGAGTGGCTTCGATGGTTCCGCCTCCGAACCATTTCCAAGTTGTGCTGTTCCCAAGTCGAGTCAAGCCAATCCAAAATTTATTCGGTGGGACTGTAAAAAATTACTATCATTGAACTAAGAATCGAAATTTGACTCAACTATCTACCCAATGACATTTGCGTCAGTATTGATTGAGACCTATTTTTTAGTACGAGTGCAAAAGACATCATTGGTAAGGCACTGCCCTTGTATGGTCGAAAGGTGATTAGGCATAACGTACATTAATTTGTGAGTGTTCATCCGTGCTCTCCGAGTATTACAAAATTTTATAAATAAAATTTCGCACAATGGGTGCACATGCTTAGAATATATAAAAAAGGTTTGCTCGCGGAAATTTCGCAAGAATGCTTAGTTAAAAATACAGCAAAACAATTAAATTCTTCTTTTTATATTTAGATCGTATCATTTCAATTCAAAACGAATTGGAGGGATAAAATCGTTCGCTAATATCAAATATTCATAATAATTTAATGAATGAAATAAACCTTATGAAAAATCTGTCAGCAGGCGAAATCAGGTATTCAATTACGATCCCTCCGGAAATTTTCGCTAGGAAAAGGACCCTAATCTACGTGCTCACAACCTATCATAACTCACCAACAAATGTTTTCTTAAGGTAGTTCCGCATGGCGTTGAAGTCGATGAGGAAGTTGGCGGTGAAGAGTTGGGAGTCGGAGGGACAGGACGCGGCGGCGGCGGTGAAGTTCAGTGCGGCGGTGGAGACGTAAATGCAGCCCACGTTGTCCACAAGCGTGAAGCCAGGCAGGCATACCAGGCCTCGTTCCCAAATATAAATTGTGTTGAAAATTACTACCTAGTTTTCATTTTTATGCATGTGTGCCAGAACCAGTATATGAATTGAGTTGAAATTAGTTTTCGGCCAATTTACAGCTGAAAATATACATAAGTAAAATCTGTCAGTAATCATGAGTTTAAACAAATAAAAGAGGAATCTTTTATTGTTTGATCTAAAAATCTGACGATTTGTACTAAAAGATGGATAGAGAAACTAGAAATGGAGAAAATTTGATATTATAATGCTGAACGCTCTAGGTTGTGTAAAACTTAGTTAATTAGTTGCATCAAGTGCATCGTGCATCAAGTGGCCCAAATGAGGGCGGATGAACGATAATCAGAGGCGAAGATCCATCGTGGCCTGAGACTGCTATGTCCCAAACAAATACTAAGAGGTACTAAGGCTACTAAGTTCAGAAAATGAATGGGCGCGTAAAATATTAATATAACTGTTTTGCCAAATGTGTGATTTATTATTTAATAATTAAGTTTATGTAAAGATTGATTTAATTTTAGAACTTGAGTGCAGTTTTGCTTTCCATTGCTCAACACACATCACGAGACAATATTCAAACGAGCGGGGATTGTGTAAATTAGTCGGACTGGCAAATTTAACCTAAAGTTATGTTCATGTCCAAAGTGAATAACATGAAGCTAAAAGAAAATTTGTTAAAGTTACAACTGACATGCTCGAGTTTAGAATTTTTGAATATATTTTTATGAAACTATATTTACGTTTGTAGAAAACCTTGCTATCGGGAGCAGGAACCGTAAGATTGGTGGTGGCGTCAGCGACGGTTTCGTCAGTGAAGGAGCAGTGGAAGTGGCGTGGTGGCTGACGCCTGATGGCCACCGCGACGCATGCGTCCCGGCACAGCGCGCGACACTCGCCTGGAAAGGTAAATACTTTTGCACAATTATTCTTCCCTCCAACTTTTGTTCATGAGAAGTTGCCATATGTTTCAAAATTACGTATAATTTCAGCGTTTTCTATGAAAATTAAATGCTATTTGATGTTCCAATGCGTGTCTTAAACACGCCGTGCTTTCCCAAGTTCAACAACTGTCATCAATTTTGACTACACACTTTTCATCAGTTAACGGTCAATGGGAATGTATTTTAAGAAGTTTCAACTTTTTGGATCTCACAATTTATCATAGGCTAATGTTTTTCTCTATAAAGCAAGACGAGTACTAAAACAAAACAAATAAGAAAACAAAGCGAATACTTTTTCATGCTATTTATAAATATCATCTAATTAAACTCACACGGACGCTGCACGACCGCGCTGCTCGAGATCGCAGTTGCGGCAATTTCCGCGCCCATGAAAGTCCTGAACGTATAAGCTGAGCCCTCCTCGATGCTGCAGCAGACGCACAGCAGCGCCCCGAGCGCCGCAAGCATTGTCTTGGGTCTGGAATCATATAGTCATATATAAATGAACGAAATGATTGACTTAATTGGGTCTGGGATCATATAGTCATATATAAATGAACGAGGTGATTGTCTTGGGTCTGGGATCATATAGTCATATATAAATGAACGAAATGATTGACTTGGGTCCGGTTTCATGGTCATTGGCAAATCTAGAATGAGAGCTCATTTCAGTGGCGAACATGCAATAGCTGATCATCCCGCAAAAATATTAGTGTAGTGCTGCAGTTGCGAAACAAAAACGGATAGTAATATATCAAATTATATTGTGTTTAATACTTTGTTAAGGTACTCGTTTAGAATTATGGGAATTTTTGACCTCAATGTCACTCATAATATTCACTGTTGTGATATTTTATATCCACATGTCCAATGAAATGGCTGACACTCTCTCATGTTTTGTTAAATAAATTAGTTACTTACATTAATTAATTACAACTAAATATAGTGTAATTGTTCTTAATCAAAATTTGTTATTAATTGATATTTTTTGACTGGCCACCTTGAAAAATATCTAGAAAATGAGGTTGAGTGACTGCGGCCTTTCAGTCACGACCTCTCACTCATTGAATATTCTATAAGCTGATCGACGACACGAAGCATATCTGATTCTTTTGCACCTCATAGCACGAGTTTGACATTCCGAAGGTAATTCTATGCTTGGGTATACGTGCGGTGATATTATTTGATTGCTTATACCGAATATTGTATGCGAATTTAAGAGAAAAAATACCTCGAACATTCGCTCATTTTACCTATGAATTTGATAAAGCAGCGAAATCGTCGGTTCTAATAAATTTGCTCGTGGTGACGAAGCAACGTAAAGGAATGAGGTGTAAAATTTATATAACCTGACTTGACAGAATGATGAACAGACTTAAGTGGAACAGAAAAACTGTCGATAAGCTAATTTATGGAAAATTTGGAGTGCGTATCGTCTCAACACGCAATTTAAAATTGTTTTTGTCAAATAATCCAACGGATCTGAAACCATCACGTCATTTTTGAAAATAAATACCTCAGAAACCAGCTATCAATAAAGGATACGGGAATATTTGATCATCCCCAGTCCTTTTATTAACGAGTAACGTTCAATTTTTATACATTCTCAAACCAGCCAATAAAATTAATAATCGCGGCCGTTCAATAACAAGCGATAATTTACTTTTCTTGTATTCTCGTCTTTTTTTGCGTAGATTGTGACATTCGCCAGTCAATACCTTTCATGGCCTCGCGTTGGACCTATAGACACACGTTTAAAATACTCGCTTTACAAACTGTGATTAACACACACTTTATTATGTGAACATATGCAAACATTAGAATGATATCGGCAACATATATAGGCTGCGTGATCACTAGCAGCTGAGGGCATGAATGTAACGCACGACAGATATGTATTTGCTGAATTGCAGTTAGGTATTTACTCAGACTTTTTTAGATCAATGTTCTTAGATGTTGTTGGTTCAATTATTCGGCTGTGGCAAACACGATCGAGCAAATAGGAGAATTAAAATAAAATATTGCTTTGGACTATACCAACATTGTTTTAAGTTAAAGTGAAGGAGAAACTTGGAAAAAAAATATATTCAACACCTATTTTCGACACTTCATGGCCTATTAATCGTTCTACCGTCAATGACGCATAATTAAGCCGCCATCGTTTTTCTACTTCTCCTAACTTGCGCGCTTGTAGTGAAACCGATATAATATTGATCAGAGATAATATTGGTTGTAAGTTTCCACAGATAAAGAAGTAATAAAAACGATGTTTTATTAGACTATAAAGTTCATTCTAATATTTTGTAATAATGATACATCGATTCTTGGAGGATGGCGACATAAATTGAGACCTCGACGGTAACTTGGTTTAAGTGAAGTCCAGAAAATTAGTTTTGTATTAAAATTTCTTATTAGTTTGTATCAATATATCGAACAAAAATATTTTTCGTTGGCGTTGGTAGATCGAAAATCAAGTTACCGAAAGACGTTTTTAATATGTTAATAATGTTTCGAATGTCTCAACATTTATTATCAAGATGCATGATGCATTGCACGTGCACTAAAATTCGAATCGACATAAGTACAAAATCATATACGATACTACTCAAAATTGAGATTTAGATCGAAAAAAATTATGAAAAGGTGAAGATGCTCAATTAAGAGGTTCATGAAAACGAAATAATAAATATTATATAGGAACGAATATTTATGTTAGCGAGAACTATTATCCATTCAAATTAAATTAATATAGGCCGCCCAACGGTAAATTTAATTTTTCCTAACATAGTTGTCCCAACGGTAAATTTAGTTTTTCCTAACATAGTTGTATTCCTATATAAGAGTGTCTTTATAGTCTTTGATGTTTTCAATTAAAATCCTGCGCTCATGAAAAACTTAACATTTGTAGCGATAGGATGAATCTAAATACACGGTTTTCATAACACCATAATAATTTCTTTTGGAATTTAAATAACTAATAATTAACACAAATTTTACACTTAAGATTCAGGGGTCCGGAATGTGGGATCAAGCGCTGTTGTGTTTAGGACGGGAGTGATCATGACTGCGAGGGGCCGAGGGCGAGCTGTTGACAGCTGATATGGTGACAACGGAATGTCAAACCCAGTGCTGGGTGATGTGTGGTCTACGTAGGCTTAGGGAAGAGGCGAATTGTGCTCAGCGTTATGCTGTTGTGTATAGGACGCTGTTGAGAGCGTAATTTCGAGTCAGATAGGTTGTTGGGAGCATATCTTCTATAATGCCGTTACGTATGATGCTGGAATTTAGCTTTAACATCAATTGACTTTGGTCACACGTTTCTTAAAATGTCATATTTGAATACTGGAATATGTATTGAGGAATAAGCAACTCAATAATCATTTTAAAATTTTAGCACTAAAGTGAAATTATGCTGAATCATATACGTCTAAGTTTATGTATGAAGGCTTTGTAGCAACTCTAGAAATTGTGTGATTGGAAAATCCCTGACAAAGATTCGTTTGCCATGTGCGCAGATGAAAAATAAAAATCTTGAGGCCAATTCTCAAAACGTTGTTTTCCATGCCACCCTAATAACCTCGGAATTGTTCGCACGGGACGATATGCACCTAAAGTACATTTCACTGATAGCGACGACGGCGTGATTAAAGTTTACAAATCTCTTCGTCATTAATATGAAATTGTTCTAGATTAACTTGGGGAAAGAGGAAGAAATTAGTGAAGTAAATTGGCAATTTCGAATTTTTGTGCATATACATACATTCACTTGTGTTTTTAATAATATACTTTAAACGCTTAATTCTTAATCAACTAATATTATTACGAGAAAAATTATTCAAAAATGAGTTGCCAATTCACAAATTATATGGAAAATTAGAATTAGGCTTTGGTCGGTATTCGTACTTTAAACATTATTTGCACTAATCGAAAATAATATTTAGCAAAAATAGAGTAATTACATTTACAAATAAAATTTTCCTGATGATGACTGAGAAGGATATTCTGCTTATATAATTCGTCCGCTGTTGAACTCATTCATAGTTCGACTAAAAACAGCCTCTAAATAGCGCATGAATTGAACGTCTGACTGACAACCGCCACCGCAGTAACGACAAAACCAAAGCCAAAATTTTTCATTAATGTGACGCAAAAGTTTATTTATAATTTAGCTGATTTTTCAGTACTTCGTACTCCCGTACTCTTGGTGCGTCTTGAATTGAATATTTTTGAATTATATCCGTTGAACTTCTGATACTTGGATGATACGCCGTTGTCATTTTGAGCACGAGTGCAAACTTATTTATAGATTGCGGAATTGGGACTTATATTGAATAAGTGATTGATTCATCTCATTTCATTACATCACTCCATCTGTACATATTACATATTTTTCTAGATATGAGCGTTGAATCTCTGAAAAGTGACGCGGTCATTGCTACTTCAAGCACTACTAACGAGTGCTAAATTTTGATGTGAAGTGCGGATTGGTGATTTATGTTGAACAAGTTATTGATTCATCTTATTTCCTCACTCTGTGTATTACATATTTTTCGAGATAAGAGCGTTGTCCCTCTGAGAAGTGACGCCTCATTGCTGAGTGTTGTGTTAAGTCATGATGTGGAGCTAGTGCATGCGGAGTGGTGATTCATGTTGAACAAGATCGATTCATCATATTTCATCACTCCGTCTTCTCTGTGTTAGAGGCTTTCGTAGCCATAAACGTTGAACCTCCTAAACCTAGATGCAGTAATGAGTATAGTCGTGTCGCTATGAGTATACTCGTGTTTGAAGCAATACACCTGATCGAGTGATATGTGTAGAACTAGGAGTGTAGATCTGCGGCAGTATCAGCGCTTTATTTTTTCTACGTAACCGCGCCGAGCTGCTCCATTACATAAGTTGGGAGATATAAACACAACATCCAAAGTCTTACACTGCCCTGGGTAGTGCTCATTCGGTGCCAAGTGTTGCCGTACAATCCTTAGTATCCTTAGTATTTGTTTGGGACATAGCAGTCCCAGGCCACGATGGATCGCCGCCTCTGATTATCGTTCATCCGCCCTCATTTGGGCCACCTGATGCACGATGCTGTTGCTTGCTTCTCGCCGCTGGTAGTGGTGCAGCGAAGGTAATTGTTCTGTTTTTGTTGTAGTATTTGTAAAATAAAAAAATGTGATTTCTATTGATTTTCTAGTGATTCTAAAATGCTTGATATCTATTATGGCAGAGACTACTTACCCATTTTATTTAATTTTACAAATACTACAGCAATTTCAGCTTTTAAGAATTTCTCTAATTGGGTTTGAGACTTGTGGCGTCAGAAGCACCTCCCAGACTGTCCTCCGTGAAAGATGTCCTTCTTTGAATTTCAAATAACGGTTCCGCCCACGGTCATTCTGTCGTGCAACCTAAGCGCAAATCAAATAAAATTTTAATTTATTAAAATTTGAAATAAAATTGAATAATAAATTATCAGATTGGCGTTAAAAAAATTTTCCTCCCAGCTAAGTAATATGCTACGATTGTTTCGAATCCTGCAGCCTTGATATGCGATTCGATGCACTTGATGGAGGTGATATATGAAACTCTTACATTCAAGCTCAAATTTATATTGTAATTAATTAATTAAAACACTTGGTTAAGTTCAGGCTTGAACGAGAGAAGCCACAACTTGCCACAGATCGATGCTCGCACTTGAGGTTGTGGTCATGCTGAACATTTAAGCTTATGTGAGCGTAGAAGATTAGGCCATTAGGCCTGTAGCCGATTCTAAACATCGTATAATTTTCACAGCTTTTTGCGGGTCTCAAACACCAACTCACTGCTACAATATTTACTGTGCTCAACTGCAGGCTACCTCACCGATTGCGACCAGAACTTTTCAGAGTTGGCTGCTGGTATATAACCCGCCACTCGCTGCACCTATTTTGATGCTCCGAACTACTCTGCCGTCAATTGTCTAATTATCTCATTTGAGACAAATCTCAACAGTTTCTCGCACATTTAATTTTAATATATTCGGTTTGGTCAAGGCGCATATGGACTTAGTCGGGGGTTGGACTAGACCTCGAACTTCGCAACGGTCGAGGGATAAAATAACGAGACTGGAGATGAAAGTTTTGGATTCGAAACCAAATGCGTTGCAAAAATTGTGTAACGAACTCATCAACAGCTTGGTTAGGATCTTGAAATTCAACAGTTTGGCCAAGCACTTACTTTTCATCGCTTGCTTGATCAAGCTCTTACTTTTCATCCATTGCATGGTCAAGCTCTTACGTCTCATCGATTGCTTGGTCAAGCTCTTACTTTTCATCCATATTGCTTGGTCAAGCTCTATACNTACACATCTAGATGTGTATAAGAGACAGGTCAAGCTCTATAGTTTTCATCCATTGCTTGGTCAAGCTCTTACTTTTCATCCATATTGCTTGGTCAAGCTTTATAGTTTTCATCCATTGCTTGGTCAAGCTCTTATTTTTCATCCATATTGCTTAGTCAAGCTCTATAGTTTTCATCCATTGCTCGATCAAGCTCTTACTTTTCATCAGGAGCCTGGTCAGCTCTTTTATTTTTGAGCAGCTTATTCTGCAGTTTTGTGATTGTTTCTGTTTCTCACGTAAAAGTTAACAATTGACAAGCTTTCCCGTCAAATAAAAATTAGTCTTACTTTTTATTCAATCATAACAAAAATGAGACAAATAAAGTTTTCTCAGATCCGTATTTTATTATATTCCTCAAAAATAATTTATGAATATTTTTTACCTGAAGTAATTCAGGCATCATAGAGTTTATATGTCAAAATTGCCTAAAATTATTAAACATCTCACAAAAAGCCGATCCAAAATATCTGGCAACTCTTTATCAGAGGAAAACACCGCACTTCTTGCAGTTGCTATTATACCTGAAGTGAAAGTGAGGTTCGTCGATGTGCTCTTGTTCCGGAGCGGAATTTTCGGTCCGCATCAAACGTTTACGGTCACTCCATATTTGGAAGGACCTCTTTACTGGGGCGTGGCTTTTACAACAAACTTGCCTGCAGTACAGAATTTTACGGCGCTATGAATCATGAACTTTTCATTGGTGCATAATGCGTAACATTCATGTTTGTTTTCTGCATGAAATATTGGGATACATTCTGAATTTGAAATTATAAAAATTACTTTTGATCATTTCGGTCAGTAGCTTTAAAATAATATATATAGTAAAATATCTGTATATCTCTTCCCTGACTTTCAAAAATGATCAACTTCAAAAGTGGGAACAATTTTTTGTAGTTGTCTCCTATAATTTACTAATCGAGCATTGCAATTTTCAATATCCATTTTCTTTCAATAGTATTATAGAGGAAGCTGCGAAATATCTTGCTTCAATTAAATTATCAGTTTGTAGCTATAGATTTTCAAAGGACTTTTCTACTTTCGCTCTATGCAACTAAAGGTTTGAAAGCATGACAAGCATCAGACAATCCGGAGTTCATAATCTTTTTTGTAAGGTGGCATATTTCATGTGTGAACTTTCATCTTGTATTCAAGATTTTCGAATTGCCTATAAAAATATTTTTCGATCTGTGTGTGGGAGCCTCTTTTTTAAAACGTTATTTATCTTTTTATATCATCTCAATTTATCGTTATATCATCTTAGGTATAACATATCTTTATATTATTGGTTAATAATAAAATCAGGTTGACACTCGTTATCCCTCTCAAAAATAAAATGTTTAGTCCTTTTGACACAGTATCGGATAAATATCAAAAGCATAGTAGTGAATACTCTATGATTTCTACATAATCACCCTCGTTAAGTGTCTCATTCACAAATGTAATCATTGTAATTAACCCCTGTTGTGACGTAAACCGGCAAACCGAAAAATATTAATTAAAAACTATATCTCTGATATAAAAAAAATTGGTTTGAAATAATAGTTTTAATCTTAGAAGAATGTTTTCACTCTAATAACTCGAGTCGTTTGGCTCCGTCTTTTATTTGCCGGATAACCTTTTTATTAAATGAACAATTAAAGAAATGACGAACTTCATTTCCGAGGAAATATTAATAAATATTATTCTGCCGACCAATGGAAGTACAACTTTAAATAAATATCCCTAGTCGCTTATTTACTGAGTGCTTCCATGACGAAGCACGTGTTTTTTTACAGTAAATTTGAAGGTTATAATCACTTTTATCAATTATCTTCGTATATTGTACGAATGCAGTTTTATTTTCTTCGAGTATACGGTACACATTTTCTTGTTATCTACAAATCCTGAAAGCACCATCATGGCACGAAGAAAACTTCCACCTAAAATGCTGTCATGAGGAATGATGAAAGAGTTATCTCAAAAAGCAAACTCTTCAACAGTACAAATATAAATACTCATTCATAACGCACGTACAGCACTGAAAGTCGCAATTTCTTAGTTTTTAATAATGCGAAATTTATGCGAGCGACCAAATACAATGACGTCACTCGTCAATGCAGATTAATCTCGATTGATAATTTCTATACACAAATTTTGGCACAGGAAATACTGTAAACCTCTGACATTCACCAGTGGTCGTCCGAGAATATAGAGATCTGGAGTCAACTTAGGAAGAGCTAACTAAGGGCCCCATACACGCGTCGTATTCGATTAATGGACATTAAGAGCATCTCATCCACCAGAGATGGCTAACGCAACGGTCTCAAATCTCGTTCCAAGATAAGAACTAGAGAACTAGGAATGCGTCAGGTACGCGAATGGGCGCGCACGTCTTGAGAGAGAGTAAACTCACGAACTGAATAAGTGAAAGGACCGAACTGCTTATTCAGCTTGCAAATTATTACGAGAAAGAATGAATCTAAGCCACGGATGGATTTGTCGCATTTCACGCTCGAGAGGCTCCATTGTTATCTAAGCAGCACACGTGGCCCTGCCTGCACTCTCTCCGCGCCCAGCCAATTCGTCTCAAGTTCAATATTCGCTCGCACGAGGTTGGCGGTTCACGATTGTGATCAAGCGCGGGGCTATTTAATTTTTAGCTATATGCGTTTGAGGATATAGCAGCTTTGTCATTCTTATTTTTACTTTTTTATATCAAGCATTTAAATTTATTATTTCCTCAGAGCTTTATTGAAAACCAATGACACTGCAAATTGGACTAGTTTGTGTGATTTTATGGCTCAGTACTTATAATCTCAGGAAACTGCCCACACCCACAGCTGAGCTGAAGTCTTGTAAGGCCTGCACCTTGTTTATTTATTGGACCGGCATAGGTTAAGCGGCTTGAAAAATGAACTTTGGCTAGACCCATTGCTTTAAACCTCACATTTGATTAGGTGTAGATTTCGGATAGATTTGGTAGAAGTCGGAGAAATATATCATTTAGACATGCATAATGACTGAGCCACCGACAAACTGAAAATGTATAATTAAAGATTCTGTACGTCGCATATTTTCGTCTCAAACTCTATGAGCCTTGATTGAATGTAAAATAAATTAGCTTTCTAATAATGAGCCCTAGTGCAAGGTTCTTGTAAGCTGTTTTTGGAAAATTCTTTTTCGCTTTCAGAATGGAAATGACAAAATTTTAAATTCCATGAAGAAATGAAGAATTTCAAAGTGTTAAGAGGGGCATTTTGAAAATTTCCAGCACAAAAATTTTCCCTTTACTATGCCAACGAATTTAAATTATAAAATGACCGGCTAGGCAACGTCACACTCTAGAAATGAAGACGTCGTTTCGTAATGTATTGGTTATGAGAGAGCGTTGTTCTCACAAGACATTGTCACATTGGCGGAGTCTTGCAGGTGCGACCAATCGTCCTCGCGAAAACTTTGCATTGTTACTCCAACATTGTACACCATCACAAACTAGGAAGAGATCAAATCACAAGCCTAGCGAATTTCGTGAAAATTTGAGGTCAAGTTCATTGTTATGAAATCACTTTCAGAGCCTTAGTTGTAATTCGAAGGCGTCTCCTGCAAATGCCCAAGTATGGGTACATAATATGAATCGGGCGACTGATTGCCTTCTGTGGCCGCGACACTATCATTACAATTGTTGTCATGCAGTATTATAAGCAGTGTTTTCTGTATTAAGTATTAATGCGTACTGCTCTCCAGAATTCATTTAACTTTATTTTAATCAAGTCAAGTTCAAGAGCAAACGCAGTGGGTGCACGCAAAACAAACATTAGCACAAGATCATACATTCATACATAGATACTAAAATCCCAGAAAATATATCATTGCCCTTTAAGAACCGAACTCAGCTCTAGATGGAAAATTCTTGAGCTACCTTAAAATAATTCAATGTAATAGCTAGGGTACATTATATTATCTTCAATATTTTTAATGGGATCAGAAAGGAAATTTTGTATGGTGAGTATGGTGAATGTACATCTATTATATTTTTGTTGTGGCAGCAAAAGCTTCAACACACCAACAACCTGACATTAAGAAGTATTTCGTCGAGATATAACATAAGCTAAATAAATTCCTGTATATTTTCAAACACGGTGTCGGAAGAAAACATTCTCAGAACAAAAGTGTTGTTTGTTCGAGATAAACTATTCTACACCCTCACTAGAATAAAAACCAGTCTTCCTCCATCGATAAATTAATTTTTTTTACTTTTCAATTCAAATCTTTTAGAATGTATAACTGACTAAACACAATAAATTTTAAATTGAAAAAATATCATGGAACATTTGATGGTAGCTTATAAATTCTAACACTTTATATGCGAATAATAAATTGCTCCAATATCTTCACATTTCGAGGAACAAAGATAATTTTATATAACTATTCGATGATGATATGATACCCTTAATTAAAAACACACGCATATCTATCATTTTGTTGTATTTCGTATAAAATTACTAACGAAAAAATATAACTCAGTACTTACTGCAGTGAGTGACAGAAAGCGCATTTTCTCGTCGACGAAACGTGAAGTCTCGGACGGGCAGACAGACGGACGGACGGACGGACGGAGACGGACGGACATGGCGAGCACAATAGTGCATTTTTTCCATAAATGAGAAAATGCGCTAAAAAAGAAAACAAAATGCTTTTCGACTTGTTTCGACCCGCATATAAATTCTTATTTTCTATACTAATTAAAATTTTATCGATGAGATATTCTCCACATCCAGAATACCAGGTTGATATCGTTCTCTATAGCAGGCCTGAACCTCATTAAATGGTGATGAAAAAATGTGAACTACGGGGAAAAATGAATATTTCATCAGAGTTTGTCGAAAATATCGGAAAATGCATGAAAAATGTCTGTTTTCATCTTCATGCATAATATACGAATATATGCCATGTATATATTTCGATGGTGTTCATAACGCCAAGCAAACCACTGGTCATACTAACAAAAACCTAATATTCTATACATATTTTGTAATATATATATAATATTAGAATTTTATAGAATTATTATAATATTAATTATACACATTTAATGACTATTTAAAATAATGAAATCAAAATCACACTCATCTCTGGCAGCAAAATAATATGCGACTAGAATCATCTAATGGAAAATTACAATTGCTGTTACCTATGGCCTTTAGGCAAGACTTAGCTCTGTAAAGGTTGACTTTGAATTTACGCCACACAGGACGCTGAGTTGCCAACTCGTTGCAGGCTTGCAGGCGGTTCAGTGGTTGTTCGTTGAACTGAGGGTCAGTCGCGTGTTGAGCGTTGAGCTGAGTGGACGTGTGCTGGGCTTGCTGAACCTGAGATCACTGAGCTGCCGGGTTTCGCGGTGTAGAATTTTAAGACATTCGATCGATAAATTCGTTTCGATCATAGAGCATCAGTGATAAAATAACATCCATCATGAACATGGTATCATGTGTGAATAATTTAATCAATATTGATTGAACTAGTCCAATTTTTAATACATACTATGCCTCCAAGAACAATCTGATGTAAAAACATTCACAACATTCCTCCAAATTAAAATCGCATATAAAAATAAGTTAAGAAGGACATTCCAAACAATGTACATTTCATCTCCCCTCGACCCGAGGACACATTCAGTCCCAAAAATCTTCGTCGTAATCATTGTACTGGCAGTCAACATGGGCCCCAGCGCGGGCCAGACGTCCGGCGAGGAGTTCACGCTGAGCATCCTACACGTCAACGACGTGCACGCGCGCTTTGAGCAGACCAACGTGTACTCGGGCCGCTGCACGCCCGGCGACGAGGAAAACAACCGGTGCTACGGCGGCTTCGCCAGGTCAGTGATAACAAGACCAGAGAACAACAGGTGCTACGGCGGCTTCGCCAGGTCAGTGATAACAAGACAAGAGAACAACAGGTGCTACGGCGGCTTCGCCAGGTCAGTGATAACAAGACCAGAGAACAACAGGTGCTACGGCGGCTTCGCCAGGTCAGTGATAACAAGACGAGGAGAATAACAGGTGTTACGGCGGCTTCGCCAGGTCAGTGATAACAAGACCAGAGAACAACAGGTGCTACGGCGGCTTTTACGGCGGCTTCGCCAGGTCAGTGATAACAAGACCAGAGAACAACAGGTGCTACGGCGGCTAACCCAGGTCAGTGATAAGTCTTTCAATCAAGGCAACTCATTCAGTTCTTCATCTCCGTAAAATAAGAGAGATAAAATAATTTCGTTAATGCTTGCGCATTACTAATTGAATTTATATATTAAAGAGTTTATACCGCAGGCATAAACTCTAATAAACTCTATATTTATTACCTTTTCTCTTTAGAAACTTTTCTCAGACCTAGTTTATGAAAATGCGGCAGTAATTAACATATTTCAGAAACGGTAGAATTCAGTAATTAAGATTATTTTTTAACGGTAGAATTCGAAATGTATAAATTTAATAATAAATTTCTACGAAATTATGGTTTAACAGCGAAGACGGTGATATTAGACAGTTATTTTATCTAATTAATGAATTATTGACCTGAGGAGATCTCATATATTTCGATGCTGTCGCGTAGAGTTGTGGCCAATCAAGGACCGCGTGGGTGGCTGAGCTATAATTCTACACCCGTAATTAAAAAAAATGCTACCATACGAATAACGTATGTACCAAGGACTACTACACACAGGACATGCATAGCCTATGTCCAGCCTCTGCTAGCAGAGGCGATCGCCTACACTATGAAAATGCTGTTGTTTTTTATTTAAATATTTTTTTTATCAGTGTATGAAGGCAGGAAAATGGTACCTACTTTGCTTAGTACAAAATTTTGAACTTCAAAACTGGCAAAAAGTCTATGGTTCTGACCAAGGACTACTACACACATTGTAATACTATTGTATGAAACAATTATGGGCATATCATTTGTTGATGCCACTAAAACACCAGCATTTTCATAGTGTAGGCGATCGCCTCTGCTAGCAGAGGCTGGACATAGGCTATGCATGTCCTGTGTGTAGTAGTCCTTGGTATGTACATAATTATGTAGCTCAACAGTATCATGCTTTCTTTCAGAATTATATAATTTTCGATAATTCTGATATCAGGCCCCTTCGTAGGTAAGGTGTCATCAAAGATAAAATTCATAGCAATATGCAAGCTCTACTATCTGACTATATTTTGCTGTAAATATCAACGTCAAATTCTGGTACGATGCGGCTGGAACATAACATTTTTAGGACTATTTCTCAGTCTCTATTAACATAACGACTATAATCCTACTTGCAGGAATTCGTACCAATTAATAGGCTCGCTTTAAATTAACAATAAGTTGATTCATATATTAATTGAGTGCAATGTTCTGTAAAGTGACGTTTCGTGGCAGTGTTATTGCTTTATAGGCGCTCGATACTGCACAGCTGCATGGAGGCTCAAAGCTGCTGTCAGTCGTGTCTTAAAATGCTGATTCTGCACATTCCTTGGAGAAAACAAGAATTCTGCGCGTCAATTAGAAAAACTGTTGAAACTCCATAACAAGTAGGCAAATGATTCCCACACACACCGGGAGTATTTCACTCATGAAACTCCGTTCAGCTGCTATTATCGGCTTGTCGTTTATGAAATAAACAAAGACTTTCCTGTTGACTGTATACTATTCGACATTCTCATCTATGTGCTTGTAACTCCCAAATTCTTATTATCGGAGAACAACATAAAAGACAGCAATTAAGATAGTAAATGCCATGAGACGCAAATGCATCTGAAATTCATTTATTAATGCTAAAATGTACGTTAATAAATTAAAATTTTGAAGAGATGTAATCCCAGGATTAAAGTGAAGCTAAAACCGACTAAGCGCAGCAGCTCCCATGAGGAGTTGGCAATACCCTAGGGGCGAAAAAGAAGTCTTATTTTCTATAACAGGCTATTGACTCACATTATTTGTGTATTTTATTTACCAATATAATGTATTAGAATTTTTACGGCTTTCACTGCGTGTGTAAACGCAATATTTCAAGCGTGCCGTATGGGTGCAGGCCCGGAAGTTTATTCAAGTCCCAAAAATATCAACATTAGATTTACATCTCGGTATTGACTCCATTCTGTTAACATTCAAGTGTAAACAAGGGCTAGTTGTTCGATGAATGTTGTAATTCAGGAGGGCGTGAATTGTTATTTATCGCAGCTTCATGCTGCATGTACCATTTACATGTCCAAAATAATTAACTACAATTATTCAGAATTCTGACTACATTTTCTAATTTGCTATTGCTAAAATCGTTAGAAATTCGAAAACCAAGAAAATTCGACTAAACTCCATAGTCTTCATAGAAAAAATTTCGGAGTCCAGCTCCATCGTCAGCTCGAAATTTCTAGAATGCAAGTTGTAACAAGTATACCTGCATTCTAGAATTTTTCGAACTCACGATGGAGACGGATTCTGAAACGTTTCCTGTATAGATATGATTAACTTTTGTGAAATTTTCTATGCATTTAAGTTTCTAGTAAATTTGCGATTCAAGCAAACGAGGGACATTAATATTTGCCAAAATCGTTAGTTAGCCATTTGGCAAGCGCCTGTTAGTTAGCCATTTGGCATATAATAAAATTATTACAGTACAATAACTGGAAGGTTGAAAATGACAAAAAGCTGCATGCCTACATGACTAAAAAATTAATTCTTCCATTTTCGTATTGCGGATTTCCTGGAATACATTGTTATGTATCGATATTTCCCGTTAAAATAATGTAAATTCGAGTAATTTCAATGCGGGAAATTGCGAAGTATTTGAACCGACCATTTCGTCTCAGTATTCTCCAAGATTTCCACTACAAGTTGGAAATAATACATAACAAATACATAACACTAACACACAAGCCCATATTTATTTTAATATGAATAGATTATAGAGTAAATGCCAAGATTTACTGTTTCGGCCAGTGTTTTTAAATATAAGAGCTCCATTCTGCGTATAAATTGCAAAATAGGCCCACAATGAATTTGATTTTGAATAAAAATTTCCAAGTTGCCATTTTCAGGTATTGTACGTAAATCATAAGTTTTATTTGATTCTTGTGTAAATAACAAAATTGTTCTTGATTCGCATGGTATAAGTTAGGTAGCTACAAATTAGAAGAGAAAGAACTTGATAATTATGTATTGAAATGACATAATTTCACATGTTTGGCAAAAAACAATACGCACCAAATCTCTTGATACGCAGACAACGTTCTTATTCAAAGTTGTTATCGTGCGACGCGTCAATTGCTGCGAGTTGTTTGAGGAAAAGATGCAAATGCAACTCACCGCTTTCATTTCCATAACATTATATGCATAACAATATTTGAGCAGCTACACATAGACTATGATGGCTATTTCATAATACAGGGTTATTCTAAATGATGAACAAAATTTAATAAATTCGTAATTATTCGAGTATCAATTAGCAAAGGATAATTTATACACCAATGGAAATATAAAAATTGAAAATTTTGTTTACATATAAACTCGTATAAATGTACGGCAAACATCCAAACGGGAGCCTTTTGAATCAGTCACTTTCGAAGCTTTGGGCCTTGGACGCATAGGAAATGCAGATCTGGCTCTACACTTCTGGCCGCCGAGATCACCTGATCTCACCCCATGTGACTATTTCTTATGGGGTTACGTCAAGGAAGCTGTTTACGTCCCGCCTCTACCAGCAACTCTGTTTACGTCCCGCCTCTACCAGCAACTCTGTTTACGTCCCGCCTCTACCAGCAACTCTGGTTGATCTGAAGAATCGTATCACTACTACGGTGCACGTAGTAACAGAAGATATGCTTTCTCGTGTGTGGGACGAGCTAGTGTGGCTCCCGTTTAGATGTTTGCCGCGCAGTACAAAAGGGACATATTGAACATTACTTAAAAAGTAAAAAAATTGATTCTTTCTCTTTTCATTGGTTTATAAATTGTTCATTTCAAGATATGCCTTAATAAATCCGAATTTAATAAATTGAGTTCATCATTTGTAATAACCCTGTATTATATTCGCATATACGAGTAGAGCAGCTTAATATTATTGGCACTAGGTTCTGATATGATCATATTTGTATTCTCGTGTCACGCGGGAAAAGTACATTACCACAGGTGTTTCAGGAAGGGAAAACCGGCGCCTCGCGCATTAGCACGCTTTCTATGATACCCGATCTCCGAACGGAAGTTTCCGCTTCGTTCGGGGAACCCCGCATCAATCGGGATTTATTTCGGGAATTGTTCAACGGAATGTTGTAAAATTGAGTGCGTTCTGATGAAGTAGTTGTATGCTAGCCTGGTCGTATCCACTAAACTGCATTGTGAGAGGTATGTGCGCACTCAACACTTCTGCGTTTTTCAGTATTAACGTTATTTGAATGTGCAAATTATTGTGCTTGATCTGGTTTTATCGAATCAACTCTGCTAGGCAATTAAACTTGATAGAGACAGAACAAATCGGTACAATCTATTTAAATTGAATGTTTAATAAAGTTTAACTTGTCACATCCTGGAACATTTTTACCAATAATTGATCTGTGGTCGTACATATACTGTTCTCTGCCAAGGGACTAAAGATTGCACTCGCCTGAACAATCCGTTATTTTACACACATCTCACTGACTTGCACTTCCATATGTCCACGAAAATTGTGTGTCCCCAATCAAAGATTTAATGTATCTGTTATTGTTAACTTGTTACGCTTATTTTTAGGTGTAATACGTGGGCTAGTCTTACCCATTATCAACCAAATTAAATATATGTGTGAAAAACCCTCAATATTGTGTTTACGATGAATACATTATTTCTATGGATTGGTATGACTTAGGTGGAAAATAAGAATTGCCAATCTCAACCAGTTTGTTATTCGCCAGGTATCTAAAATTGAAACCATCATCCAACAAACCAATTAAGTCTCCTTAAACGCCAGTACTATAATTATCAGAAACTGTAAACAAGAGGGGCACGAAAACTTTAAATAGAACAGACCTACCACTTCCGCTCTATAATAGAATCGTAACCTTTTACATTATTATTCATTACAAAGTTAAATGAAGGTTTGGCAACGCTTATCATTAAGATTTTGGGATTATTACATAAGTAATAATGTTGAGCACTTCATGGATGGAACCTGGAAATTATTAATTGAATTCAGAGTGAGTTTAATATCAAAGTCCTAAGCAATCCTGAAGTTTGTGTGTTTAAAGCTGGGATCTCGTCCTGGAAAACGACTTTCATTCTGCCCGATGATGAACAATTTTTATTCGACACGTCGTATCAATTACATAAAATTTCCCTTGAGCACTTCACGTTAGATTGTTCAATCCTTACTAAAAGTGTAATGGGCAAAATATGAACAATTTGTTGACTAATGTTATACTCCGGTCTTCCATTCAACTTAAACATTCAACTTGAAGATATGAATTTTAATGCAACCTGTGAATATTAGATAGCCCTATCTAAGATGAAATCTGATCACGCACACATTGGCTTTTCTGGGGATTGATTACATGAGATCGATTTAAATATATTTGATGCATGTTATATAGTTGAACTGCGCGCAAGTTTAATGGACTTCTAATCGAGCAGGATTCAACGAAACATAGCTAAATGCAATGTCTTTACTTTTACAGCCATTTTTATTAGCTGGGCACAAATGTTCTCGTTCGGCGTCAATGGGTTAATTAATTAAATGGACTTCTAATCGAGCAGGATTCACTCGGCGGTGAAGAAGCTGCGGGCTGAGCTGCCGCACACGCTCTTCCTGGCGGCGGGTGACTACTTCCAGGGCACCGTGTGGTACTCCATCCACCGCTACAAAGCCATGGCACACTTCCTTAACATCCTCAACCACGACGCTATGGTAAATACGATTCAAATAATCACTTCATAACTCATTCACATGCACATAACTTAAGTATTAACCAACTTAAAAATGTTATTTATATTAACCAACTTAAAAATGTTATTTATTATTATAATTTTTTAATATGTTATCTGCAAACTTATAAAAAAGAAGTTCCAGCAGGTATTTGTATTTGTAAATTTATATTCTCACGGAAATTGAGAAGATTCCCAAGCTGTTAATCTTTCACTGCGTTGAACGTATGCGGACGCAGAATAAAAAAACTTTTAAAATCGAATATTTAACATTTTTTATTACATGATATCATTTTGTCTACGTAGCCAGGATATGATCAGTAACTTTGATCGCTGTGAAATAAATGTTCATCATTCACTCATCTTTAATTGCTTCTAGAAAATCGAATGTACCTAAATAGGTCAGATTTTCACTAAAGCTTTATTTGATAATTTACACTAGATTCAAGTGTCATAACTGCTTAACATTTTGCTCAGTAACTGATGCATTCCAATTCCAAACGTCGCGCAGTCACTCGGCAACCACGAGTTCGACGACGGCATCCCGAACCTCGTACACTTCCTAGAGAACGCCTCCTTCCCGGTGCTGGCCGCTAACATCGATGATGCGCGCGAGCCCACGATGCAGGGCAAGTACGCTAAGTCGGTCGTCATCGAGAGGGGAGGCAGGCTCATCGGCATTGTCGGCTACGTCACCACTGAAACTCTGGTGAGTTGCATTTCTTAAACTTACTGAAAATTATTCATTATTTCTTTACATTGACGGAGTGAAACAATTTGGTAGACGATTCTTGGTATCTAATGACCCCTCAAATGATTCAAATTTAAATTCTGCAATCACTGGAAATTTTAGTATCGGTCGGCATCCCCGCATGTTCGAATCACAACTATTATACAATTGGCGCGAACGTTCGACATTTCTTATCAAATTCCGGATTCACAAAGTTTCAAATATTAATTCACAAAATGTTCCAGTTGAGCTTTCATGCGAATAAGCGAAGCAGAGCAAAGCCGTGACTACATTCAATGATGTGCTGAACAAAATATTTTTTTCTGGCTTGATATCGATTTTTTAGCAATTATATGATTGAAAAAGTAATGTATTTGACACAACACATGCTATGTTACTGCAAGCACGAGCACAGGCCCAGCTAAACGTACTTATACAAAAGCTCAATGAGCAAAGGATACGCAGTTCTCTTAGTCTGTTATAAAAGATGAGAGTAACACCCATTCTATCCATACCTAAGAGTGTACTATTTTGTTGATGTTGAGATTATAGTATCGTTTTCCTTTAATTATAAGTAAGATAATTGGCAAATTTTGTATGCAAATAGCGGAGCTTTGAGGCACCACCCGAGCAAAGAATTTTTTGCAGATGAATTCAATAATACATTTGTCCCCGTTCCGTTCAAATTTGTTCGCGTTTTTGACAAAAATTTTGATTCGCATTGAAGCCGACGCAAAGATTTGCGCAGCGCCTGCTGATTCATTGAAACTAATGAGATCTTTCGCAACTTTTGTTCATTAATACTCCTAAACAACAACATTCTTAATTTCAACAATATCATTGGGTTCATCACCAACACTCAAAATGACGTCAAATCTAAATTCCACACCGCGGTGGGAAAGGCGTAACGCTTGCGTGGACTCGTACCTTTGACATGCCGCACGAAGGCACCTTTCACCGCGCGTATTCACTCAACCAAATTTGACATGCAACTTGACGCAACCAGTGCCCGACACCGTGCCCCACTCGTTGGCGTCAGCTGTGTATGTTACGAATTGTCTTCTTGCGACCATAGTTACGAATTCCACTTTTGGAAATACGAAATGTGTGTCAACTGTTTATTTCTTATTAAAAGCGTTCGTCTTCAATAACATATTATTATAGCATGTTCATACGGAGATGTAATTGCGACACGAATAGGAACAATTTTAGTTCCTTGTCGACTCCACCTACTGGGCGATGTTATTGTAGAAAGTTCATTGTTATCTAGGCACCAGCTCTCTCTGGTTAAATATTGGAATATTGAAGTTATTCGGAAAAATAAGTGTGCAGATGAATGCATTTCAGTGCTAAGTGTAGTAAAATGCAAACTTTTAATAACCATTTGATTATAACAATGACTTGAGTGAGCGAGCCCTTATCTAACTTCTATATCAACTAGCACCTGTTATCACCAGAATATTGCGCTCTCAATGACAGCCCAACTTCTGTCTGTACTCGAGCGTTCTTGTGAAGGCTTTGGGAGATGTCTGACGCTGAATAGCAGTACCGGCCATAAATGTTACGACTTAATTTTGTTTTATCAGCACACGTGACGTGGGACGAATACGAACGATGCGTATATACGATATACTCATTTACGTAGGCCTACTGTTCAGGTGTTTTCAGGAGGCTGTGTGCGTAGTGTGTAAAACGGTAGCAAGCTGAGCCGCCTCGTTAATTAACTGATTTCCTGCCTTTTTAGGGCATTTTCTCATTTATGGAAAAAATGCACTATTGTGCTCGCCATGTCCGTCTGTCTGTCTGTCCGTCCGTCCGTGACATCAAATTTTCGGCGACGAGAAAATGCGCTCTCTGTCACTCACTGCAGTGAGTACTGAGTTATATTTTTTGCTATTGTAGATTATTGCCATCTGAATACACAATTAGAGTAGGAAAAGCATACATTCTTTTCTACTCATTACTATTTTTTTCTAAAATTCGCTATTTTATGGTTGTCTCCAAATATGATCATGGCACATGCCACCTACTTTAGATGCCATTCTTGAAAACATTCCAAGTGCAAACATACATTTGAATGTATGTGCATTCGTTTCTTGCATTTCTTGCACGCGCTCATTTCCTATTTTTATTATTTTCTGTTAGTTCGATGTAGTGAGCACTGGATTTTGTGATGTCAATTGCGAAACGTTTATTGATGATGGAGGAAAAGACATCCTCCTATAGTATTCTATGGATCAGATATTGAAGACGAAGCCAGTTATGATCTATTAACCAGCTTTTTGTAATCCCGAATTGTGAAATTGGGCCATTTCCTAGGCAATATAGGGGGGCATGGGCATTCACCAGAGCTACATCAATGGCATTGACAAACATAGGGGAGTACCACTTTTTCTCTCTTATCCTGATTCTTTTTTTTTTGAACCTTCCACCTTGAGTTGAGAACCTTGAACATCTTTCTCCTCAGTCCAACTTCATCGCTTCACCTGGCAAACAGGGTCGACGGTATCGTAGGTACATAGCAGCCTGACACAACTTTTGTCGCACCCGGCAACTGCCGAAATTTTATTCCGCGAATCAAATCTGAAATCATATGTTCCTCTGTCTTCTTTCTTCAAACTTTGTCTGGAGTATTATAAGGCACCAAAATAAATAAATCATTTTCAGGACTAGAGACCTGAAGCCCACTCACGCTTGAGTCATCTCTTGTTGATTTTCTGTACAGTAACAATATAATACGATACAAAACAATATAATTAATTATAATACAGTTTAATAAAACATAACAATATTTTGCAGTACTGTTTTGCGTAACGACGTATTATATTGCATGCTGCTTAACTCAAAGCCTCATATTGGCTGACCACAAATAAATTTATTCAGATTGCATAGAGCCCTTATATTGATTCTTTGGATCGTTGATGTTCAAATTTTATGAGAAATTTTCTCAACTCGTTCTTGAGGATTGTCCTCAACTTCATCGTCAGAACCAAGAGAATGCTTCTATGTTGTTTTCTATTTATTTCAAAGAAAGGGACGTATCATCTTGCAAAAGGCAACATGAAAGACTTATTCAATTTCTAGTCCGTAACAGCCATTAGCACCAAATGACGCTTGACAAACTCGAATCTAATATATCTAACCTAATTATAGTGATGGAAAAAAGTGCTGAAAAAAGCGTTTAATGCTCGCCAAAAAACATTAATTCGTCACCACTAACGCTAGCCTCAACATTAAATGTCTTGCTTCGTCTTAAAAAATATAACTCAGCACTCACTGCAGTGAGTGACAGAGAGCGCATTATCTCGTCGACGAAAATGTGAAGTCACGGACGGACGGACAGACGGACGTGGCGAGCACAATAGCGCCTTTTTTCCATAAATGAGAAAATGCGCTAAAAACACGTTTTTTCTCTTACATGAACAATGGCAACTGCAGCGGAACAATGAACACTTTGTGCTCAAGACAATGCACGCACACGGCCTGATTATGTATCCTCGTACCTGCAGAATCCTGAAGTGCTTAATCCTCAATCGCATATATATTTATATATATGGGATATATATTTATTTCAGCAACTTACAGGTGGCATAGCTGGGTATTTGTGATATAATAGATGATCCCCATTTGAGGAACATTGTAGTTGATTTGTTAAAAAGGCGAAAAATTTACCGCCAATAATTCATAATTGCTATTAAACGCGATTCCTATATATATTTTGTGAAATCATATAGTAAATGCATTGCTAATGGATAAAAAACTGATGGAAAATTATGAACACTGAACAGAAAATGTTTAAACAATGCGAGAATAAATTCAATTAAATGCGACGAAAGTACTGCATGAAGATGAAATGCAGCAAACATTTCGGGATGTGATTAGAATAAAAAAAAATATAACTCAGTACTCACTGCAGTGAGTGACAGAGAGCGCATTTTCTCGTCGACGAAAACTTGAAATCACGGACGGACGGACAGACGCACTGACAGACAGACAGACAGACGGACATAGCGAGCACAATAGTGCATTTTTCCCATAAATCAGAAAATGCGCTAAGAAGGCATGGGGGTTAGATGGACTTGTAAAGTAATCAATATATTAGGGAGCGCCGCCTTAATTTTTCTGTCGTGTTAATCAATGCATTGACATCTGTGCCATTTTTACCTTCAACAGTTGTTAAATATCTCTTAAATATATAACATTATTGACATGTTCCACTGTGTCCCAGGTCACACTGTACTCCAATTTCCCTAGCCTCGCCTCGATTGCCGCCCTCTTCTATACAAGAATAGTCTAATAGGTTTCTTCTGGAGGTGAAATTTTTATATAAAATATAAATATTGAGTCCTAGACGCTACATAAAATTGAATATTTAATTATATTAGTGTATAATACTAAATTGCTTATTCACATTTTACACTCAAATCTGCTAATGAGGTTGGGTAACTAATGCTGCTCCAAACTCAGGAGCAGCATTTGCGAAAACAAAATTTGCGATATTTGAACTGCATTTTCTTGTATCCGTTTTTTTTTTGTATTCATGACAATGGCAACGAGCTTATCGCGCCGAACACAGACTCAAGGTCGAGCGTCCGGCTGTGGCCGAATTAAGCGCGTCGTGCATACATGTACACAATCGAGTCGTACAAGACCGTTAACATGAACATGTGTAGGCAGCTTCGATAGCTCTATTTAAATCACGTATTCATTTGTAAAGAGATACAATTTAATTGACATGCCGCTGCTTTCGTCGCTCTCATCCTCATTTGAAACGCTGGCCTTATTTGTATTAATTTTCACGGTGACCAAATAGAATGAAAGAAGATGATCGATGATGATAATAATAATAATAATAATAATAATATTAATAGTAATAATAATAAAACAATAAAAAGTTACAATAACAATAGAAATAAACCGTGTCACCGTTTTTATTATAGGCCATGTTGGCCTGTCACCGATTTTCTCCGCCCGATCTCGCAAATTTCAACCAGAAATATTTCTCTGTTCTCGAACCCTCAACTCGCTGCTCCGTTCTAGGTGATCTGAGTCACCCGCCCTTCGCCAAATCAGGTTGCAAATCTTTAATCGACGAGTGTTGGAATTAAGAATTTGATTGCAGCTGTTTGCGATGTTGCCTTTCCTTGCCAGTGTCTGGTTTCTAATAGAGTAATCATTCAGAACCAACATTGATATCTAGGAACATATATTAAAAACATTATTTAAAAAATAAATGAATATAAGAATATTATCAAAAAAATTTAATTATGTGGTTAAATTTAAAAATATTATGTGCCAAGTGCGAGTTGAAAAGTGTGCCAAGTACGAGCATAAACAGCAGCGAGGGATATTGATGCAGCGTATATTGATCTTGAGCATATTAAATCCTTGACTGGAACAAATTCAAACTCTATGCCCATGTATTCTTCTCAGTGTTCTTGAGGCCAAGTTCTCATTCGGAGAAACACTTATCTTCCTTGCGAGGGACACTTGAATGCATGTCAGGCAGAAGTCACAAATGAACTGCGTAAGCACCACCTACTCCAGTAATAAGGCAGGATAATGTTCTTTATGGTTGATTTACAAAAATGAATGCCACAAATCAACTCTGCCAAGATCATCATTTCACCATTATCGCTAATGTGTCTTCATTATTTCCCATGAGTCAAGTCTGAAGTCGTGTGCATCTTTTTTATTTTACCTTTGCAACTAATTTCCTGTAGCATCTGCACTTCTCTAGGAGAGAAAAATGTAAAAAAAAATAAAAGTTAGAGTGCAGTCTACCATCTTGCTTGCATTGATCTATAAAAGTGTTAGAGGCCAAGGTTAAGTCCAGTGCACGGACTCTAATTTTGTTGCGATGAAACTTCATTCGGATAAAAACGTTACTTCTGTACCAGATACCCTGACTAACTGTTATCGTTTTCTTGGTACAGTCAACTTAACAGGCTGGATGCTCATAACTGTCGAAGATAAAACTCTTATATTAAAAGCACCCAGGCGTGTTCCTATTAAGAGATATGACCATGAAAAAAGTTGAGTGCTTGCACTTTAATTTACTGGGGTCGAACAATTTTTCCACGACTACTTTTTCTCTGCTGGTGCAAGTTTGCATAAACGAAAATTACCTTCGATCATCAAAGGATATCATCGTAAATTTGAACCTAGTCATATTGCTGTCGACCTAAGTTTTTATGGGACATGATAACCTAATTGCTCTTGATAATAATAACAGAATGATTACTTATTAATTTCACTGCGCATAAATTTACAATAGATACGTTTTTTAAGTATCTATATATATGTGTTAAATAAATAATTATATATAAGTTTAATTATATATGAGTTTTTTAAGATATATTTTAAGCTGAGTCGTCTTGATAAAGCTAAAAGATAATCATTTCCTCACATCCAATGCAATTATTCTGCCTAATAATATTATTAAATATTATTATTATAATATTATTCTCAGTTGTTGCTCCTTGCATGTTCTTTGGCGCGTCTGGCCTGAGAGGTGAGCAAGGAGCAAGTTTATGAATTAAACGTCCGTCGCTCTGCATGCATGGGTTTGAAAAGGGAAACGCACTGAATTTTTTGCTGAGCATTCCATTTTTAATGCAAGGTTGCAAGACTCGATCAGAGCTTCGGAGAGAGCAACGAAATATTTTTTTAAGATCTACACAGATGATTATTGATCTCATAACACACGAACTTGCTTGAATTTATTCAAAACATTGAGGAATGCCTCAGCCCATCCTTTGAATATTTATGTTCCCTATTCGTTTTAATGTTTTACGATCAGAAAAAGATTTACGATGTCAAATCGTAATATCTTAATGTCACGAAAGATTTACGATCAGATTAGTTTTGATCAGATGTCGAGTAGACGGATGGTCTACAGAGTTCCGTATATGTCATTTGACCTAGCGACAGTAAACATTCCTGTCAATAAATAATTAAAATGTTAATTTTTCATCTTAATAGCTGAAGAATAAATTAGAATTTTATTGTGAATCTCTGAATTTGATCCCTGTATCATTTGGAAACCCTGCATAATATTGTGTATTGAATCACTCTAGGAAATAAGATAACGAGTATACTGTACATGATATTTGAATATTATCTTGATGAAGTTTGTGCTTTTTATATTAGTTCCACCTCATTGAATGTTTTTTTAGGATGCATGTGGTGTCATTCACGGAAAAATTATAGAGGAAATTCAGTTTTCCTTCCTTCTTAGAAGATCGACTTGTTCTTGCTGCTTTGACGCAATCCCAGATCGTTGGAAAGTTGTATGCCTGCAAACGATCTTGGGTGAATGAAGGCTGAAGCTGTCACTTGAACAAAGGTTGAGGGGTCAAAGAATCTACAAAGTCGACAGAATCGACATAGATAATTTTATTTTTTTTTCATATTCTTTCATTTTCTCGCAATTTAAAGCTCGAATTGCTTTCCCTAAATTACTTTAAGCATCCGCAAGTTTCTCTCCAATTATGGATCTTAAACGCAAAATAATTTTCCGTAAAAGCCGCTGCAAGGATACTCGGAACACGGCTGGGAATTCTGCTGCATCGAGTTTGTTTGCGCGCTGCCTTTCCCGTCCTACTTCAAACGGATTTCGTTTATATGTTTTTTTTTTTGTAAATTGTGACCTCTGGAAAAGTAGGTTTGTTTTAACTTCGATGAGATGGAATTTGAGCTCACTCGGCATTGAACAGACGAAAGCGCATTTTGTTTTATTCGCTCTATTACTCTGTGGCAAATTATGACAGTGTGATACGAATTATTTTGACGACTCTGCAGCCAAAGCCGCCACTATAACTAAAAACCCATTTAAACTTCGTCCTGTCCGTGCATATAACTTTAATCGAATTACATTTCTTGCTATTTTTAAATTATTGTGAATGCGCAGCGATGGCCTCCACTAACACATTTAACTGCGATTCACAGACCGTGCGTGTCATGCTCATGACATGTTGGCTTTCTTTAATTGTCGTCTTCTGCTGAGGCTAGAATTTTAATTAATGTGCTTTGATGACAATGTTTTAAAGCATATTGCAGTGATTGCCATCGGATGATTACTATGGGCAAATATTCCTATTTTTCCCCGATTTACTTTTTTCTCGTGTTCTTTTTTTAACGTTTGGGCAAGCCTGAATCAAAAGCATCAATTGTTTGCAGCTTTGGCAATTAAATTTCACGTAAGCGCACATTTTGCAAGGGAAAACAAATTGATAAGAAAGAAACTAAATTTGCAAATAAATTTATCAGTAAAGACAATTTATTTGAAGGCTTGCGAATGTCTTGTTAGGACCTATAGGTGTCTCTCACCAGACTGGCCAGCTCTCGATACTCATGATAATTTACAGCTATCTGTAATTATGGGGCTGTGCAAGTCTCGTTGCCAACGTGAATTTCTTGTTCTCGATACATACGAGACTTTCCAGCTCCCGTCGCATATAAAATTTTACTGTCCCCGATACACACAAGCGAAAAGCGATAAGATTCCCAGCGATTGTTTTAATTAAACGATGAAAAATAAACAACAACTTATGCACAACAAAATCTCGTTCGTAGTTGCCGTCCAGCTCGTACAGTCCTACTACCGTAAAGCCGATTAGAGCGTGAAGCCGCTTTTTGCTTATCGTGCCCTGAAGCATCAGTGCAGGAATCGCTCGCTCTGAGGCTCATGTAATTGCACGGCCGCTGCCGCTACCACGCCGCCCTCCACGTGATTACTGTACACGGCGTGAGCCACATGTGGTGCCCGCGTGGTTGTGTGGCTGTGTTGCTGTGTGAACCACCCGTGTTAAACGCGTGCTTGTTTGGCCTCCACTTGATCAAAGTTGCCAGCACGCAAACTTAACTGGATTGTCTGGATTCCGAGCAGCTGTTGCTACCTGGAGGGCTGATACGTGTATATTGCTCTGCTCAGTTATGCATCGTTTCTATACTGCAATGCTCACTACATATATTGGTATTACAAAACAGGTCCAAGATTAGGACCGAATTTTGATTTCAAGACGTCAAAATGTCAGAATTAAAACACTGGAAATACAGAATAACAATATATTATCTATATATCGATAATCTAATTGCAATCGACGGTTTTTATTTCACAGTCGTCCATGCTACTTGATAATAGTAGTTTTGTAGAATTCGAGCGTCAAAGATAATTTTTAGAATTCAAGGCAACATGATTTTTCTGTCATATTACCTTATTTTATTTGTGTTCATTTACGTCTCATTGTTTTTTCCTCATTCACAATTGGTAAGAAAACTTCTCTTCGAAAGACTTGGTGATTATATTCCCATTTACCACACTTCAAGAGGTTTTACTCATTCACTATTTCCCATTATTAAACTCCTGACAATTTCAATTTGTATTTAATTTTAATAAAAATTTGGAATATATTGACTCGAACAGTATACCGGTTCTCTGGTTTTTATAAACAAAGCATATATTTCCAACTCGTCGTCGACCAAATTACAGATTACATGCCCACCTCCACACAGAGACTTCGCGTACAAACAGAGTAGATCGTCGGTCCGTCCTCAGGCGCTTCGCGGACTCGCTGAGTCAGCTTTTTCGCTCGCTCGCAACCCGAATACAGTGCAGTCAAGGGATGTCAATAGTTCACAACCAAATACACTGCTGCTCTTAAGTTAAGTACGTAGTATTAAAAAAGCGATATAGGTTACAATTTTTAGTTGTACCGTTAACGTGAATATCGTGATTGGGCCCTAAACAGCGGATCGCAGACACCGGAAAGCTGGACATTACGGACGAGATCACAGCGGTGCGGCGCGAGGCGCGGCGCCTCAAGAGCGAAGGCGTCGACATCATCGTCGGCCTCGGACACGCGGGCTACCGCAAGGACGTGGAGCTCGCCAGGCACGTCGTCGAGCTCGACGTCGTCGTCGGCGGTCACACCAACACCTTCCTCTACACGGGTACGGGGCGTGACGAAATAATATCCTGTGGCAAAGCTGACATTCAGTAGTGGAGCTGACATTCAGAAACGAAGCTGACATTCAGTGAAGAAGGTGACATTCAGTGACGAAGAAGACATTCAGTGACGTAGCTGACATTCAGTAGTGGAGCTGACATTCAGAGACGAAGCTGACATTCAGTGACGTAGCTGACATTCAGTAGTGGAGCTGACATTCAGAGACAAAGCTGACATTCAGTGAAGAAGGTGACATTCAGTGACGAAAAGGACATTCAGTGACGTAGCTGACATTCAGTAGTGAAGCTGACATTCAGTGAAGAAGATGACATTCAGTGACGAAGCTGACATTCAGAGACGAAGCTGACATTCAGTGACAAAGCTGACGCCTAACATCTAGTCCGTTGGTGAAGGACTGGGCAGGCTGTTCGGTGTTGGTAAACTATCTTTTCACGGATACATTATTCCTGGACAATGTTACTAGTGTCACAATGTTACTAGTGTCACAATGTTACTAGTGTCCCAATGTTGTGTCACAATGTTACTCGTGTCACAATGTTACTCGTGTCACAATGTTACTCGTGTCACAATGTTACTAGTGTCACAATGTTACTTGCGTCACAATCATGTACCTCGAGTTGTTTTAATTAGACCAAGGATCAACCCAATTGATATCTGCCTTAGCAAAAATACCTGCAGTTCATCAGCGCAGATCGGCCTTCTGTAATAATTAACAAACATCCACACCTTTATGCAGTTGCTGACCTCTCGATGTAGGTGATGGTTGCAGTAATTAACACACACCCACATCTTGCCTGCAGGTGCTGACCCCTCGACGGAGGTGAGCGTGGACCAGTACCCCAGCGTGGTGACGCAGGCGGGGGGCAGGCAAGTCCCAGTGGTGCAGGCGTACGCGTTCGGCAAGTACCTGGGGAGGCTGGACGTGACATTTGACGACCGGGGGGAGGTGGTGCGCTGGACCGGCAACCCTATACTTCTGGATAACTCCATTGAGAGAGGCGAGTTATACTTATATTCTATAGGCCCTACATGCAGTGTGCAATACGTACCGAACAATCTCAGTCGTTGTTAATTTTGTGGATAACTCCATTGAGAGAGGCGAGTTATACATATATTGTAGGCACAACAGTGTTCAATACCGGACAATCTCAGTCGTTGTTAATTTTATTGATAACTCCATTGAGCGAGGCGAGTTATACTTATATTGTAGGCACAACAGTGTTCAATGCAAGTCATGCAATCTCAGTCGTTGTTACTTTTTATGGCCTATCATTAAGCGTTCATTTTATTTAAAATGAAGAAAATTTAGTCGAAGCATCATATTTTTATTAAAAATAATGATTTTTATCTGATTATATATAACTTGAGAATTAGGATTGTTTATTGATTTATATCTACTGATTATTATTAGTTTTTCACCAATACATTTGTATATCTTGCATGAATTATGTTTATTGCTAATATTATCATCCAATAATATTGTATTATCCTTGTATATGATTTTTTCAAATTTATCCCATACTTCAGCTGATTTTAATGCATTTCAGCTCTCTTTTCCTTCTCTGAATTGGCTGCTCGAATGCGCACTTCTTTGATTCGTTTGCTCTTATACGTATAACATATATGAACAAACTGTATGAAACTGCAACTGTATAAACCTTGCCGGCTCGTGTGTACAGCTTCTCTGCATTTATCACGCTGCTCATAATAACATTGCATTAACATCTGATGGCTCAAGCTTGACAGCGAACTGTGACGGAAATGCTAGTGGAAAATACTTGATGTTATTTGGTCGTCAATTGTGCCTTATTTAGAAAACATTATGCAAGTCTGGAAGCTTACTTCCACGTGTATGATTCCGGTTCTTTCTTACTTATTCTTTACTGTTTAACATTAGAGCTATGAATGAAGAAGGTTAAGAACCGGAACACAACTCTATAAGATTTATAAATATATTTATTGGTAACAACAACGATGGCACCCTATACACTGTTAGAAAAATGACCGTTAACGGTATTACCGGCGTTTCAGTGGCCGGTCGGCACGTGAAAGGAAACATCGTTTCACCGTTTTTATTCCAATTTAAAACCAGAAATCCGTAAAACATTTGATAAAAACGGCGGAACAGTTTATTTTCACGGGGCGACCGGCCACTAGGATGCCGGTGGGACCGTTTTTTCACCGTTTTTTCTAACAGTGTAGACAATTTGAGCGATTACAATAGTTCCTTTAAGTATGCTGGATACCCTATTAGACTAACTCCGCAGAAACAAATATCTAAGTCCGAGATCCGAATGCGTCAGCTCGGGTTAACAAAAATCTCTGAAAAACAGATTAAATAAAATGACCTCTATTGTGACCGAACAATGCTGATGCCATGGAATAATAGTAAACGTATTCAGGAAAACTGATATTTGTAATACTTCTCGGTCAGAGCTTTTTTGACGCAATTTCTATGCTACAAAACTTCTATAAAGGATTGGTTATACAAAGCGTTTTTAAATCGGCCTGTGTTACAGTAAAATTGTCGTTTTTTCAGGGGTAAATTTCGATGCGTCCGTCAGAACAATAAAAGGGAAAAGGAAGAGTTCGGCGACACGCGTGAACGAATTGAAGTTGAAGTTTGACTTCCAACGAGGTTGGTTGAGCGGTGCCCTAGCATACAGGGTGCCCTAGCATACAGGGTGCCCTAGCATACTCGACCCTGATGCATGAATTTCATGCCCCCGTACACATGCTTGCAGCTACATAGGCCCGCTGGTGTCAGCATATTTTACTGTTAACACAAATGCCGAATTGCGAAAAGCAATCTCGCCGTATTCACTGTTGCGGTACCCCACTCGTAACATCTCGCTGTTCTGCTACAATGCATTACTCTTACTCCTTTCCAGAGTATACCATCTATGTAGACAATGATGTAATTCGGCTAACATTATGACGTAAACAGAAGTGGGAAAAACTTTGTTTCGGAAAGTTTTCAAATAATTGGCATACAAGGCTGTTACCTGAAACTGAAATTAAAGATGTCTTAGTAGCTAAAGCTGTACCATGCGTGAAGTTTTCCAGCAAACGAAAGCTGTCCGGGAAAACGTTACCTACTTCTGCTTCCGCCGCAAGTTCAGCAGAAAAAAGGCAGCTTCACGCCTGCCTTTTGTTTACTAAAACGGGTCACTTTTTACCCAGCGGTCAGGGCTGAACCGAAGTGCAACAAGTGTTTTACGTTTAAGTGGATAGTACGTGCGTAAAGTTCCTATGTCAGATTTAATTCTTTCATGGTCTCTAAGAAGAAATAGTTTATACACATTATAAGGTCACTCTCGAATAAGAGACTGAATACATGGGTCCGGGATCCGGAACTTACTTGAGTGCAAGCCAGCTTACAGGAATCTTTCGGCAAGTATTCAGTGCCTGAAGTATTTTTTCGTGAGAAAATTTTATAACTTGTTGAAGAAAACTTTCTTACGAGTTTCAATACCCAATTAAAGATAACAAGCGCTCCTACATAGATTCAAACTAGTGTCAAATGTTGTAAAGCTTATTTGCACGGGCATGTAGCACGGGCTTCAATTGAATGGGAGCAGCAAGCAGTGCTCCCATTCAGCAATAATGCCAGTGCCGAGAGTAAAATGTTCTATTTTTATACCCCGAGCCTGAACTGTTTCCAGAGCGATTATAATTTTCTAAATTAAAAAAATGACCAGCAAGGCCAGGTTGCTCCAGAAGCTGGAAGTGCCCCGCGGATTGTGTTTTGTGGCCGGTCGGCCTTAGTTAACTAAATGCCAGATTTAAGACGGAAAGGGGCTGTCTAATTCTGACCATGACTTGGAATTTTTTGTTCCTCGATAATGTGATCCCGAGAAGTGTCAGAAATACGCCACGGCAATTCAGTTCGCTGGACGACCACTTCATGTCATAACGTGCGAGTACATTGAGCGGAATTAGTTTTGCACGTATACGCAGTGGAGCCCGCTACACGTACTGTATATGACATTTCTTCAGGCGTCGCTTGTTATGTGCATGGATTTTACTCGTCTAACTTTCTTATGTGGCGTCTGAACGAGTAGGGCGACTGTAGAAAGACAGTCGTCTTGGTTAGCTGGACGTAAATAAGATAATGTATTTGAAGCCGGAGTAACCTGATAGAAATAAGCTTTGGAAATTTTATTCCTTATTAAGTATTTTACTCATTCATAAATTTTTGCTTACTGTTTCGACGTAAAAAGATTTTATTCCTTCGAGTCCGGTCAGTTCACCAGAATTCGTCATTGTCGGAATTAGCAGACATTTTTCGGTAAACGTACCGGCTAGCATAGGCGCCCGCAACTACCGGTTAGGCGAAATACCAACTCGCGCCTGGGGAGACAAGCGCCCTAGCTTCCACTTTCAGTTTCAACTCACAGGGCTCGGTGGGAAAGTGACGCGGCACAAGTAATAGGAAGTTGCTGTATGATTGTTGAATTCATATCCAATGGGGGCGGTCATCATGGTAAATTATGTGAAAATTGAAATTTTAGGACTTAAATATTCCTGATATCTTATATAATACAATTCTGACTGAATGCGGATTTTTTCGTATGTTTTATGAGTTTTGTATTGACTGATAGCTTTAATCCCTAAGTTTTAACAAATTTACTGAGGTAAAAAATTCATTTGATTTTTATCCACGGTGTAAGTTTCGAATTAATAAAGATATTGACATTTTATTCGTCGGATATATATTGTTATTGAAACATTTTTCATAATCCAACTGCCATTAATAATAATTTGCGTGAGGAATCAGTGAACTTTTTCAACGTTCAGAACTATTTTCTTCAATTGTTGGGTGATCTAGCGGCTTAGTGTTGATGCTTGGTTCGGTGGTCTAAAAAATCATAACTTATTCTGAACTTTTGCCTGTTAGTAGTTTTCGAGAACAATCGTGAAAAAAATGCTTGTAGGGACGTTATTCCAGGAAGGAATCGCACGCATTTTTCGAAGGGCGTAAACTCCTATTTATTTTAGCAAGAGCTTTGCGAAAGTGGAAACAAACAAATTTTTTTCTCCTCGCAGCCGCTTTGAGGTCAATTGCCTCCTCTTTGAATGGTCAAAATGTTCACGACTGCTTGATTGTAAGGTGACGTTGGCCGTGCTAAATTAACACGTGATGAAGTTATCTTCATCCATCACCGACAGGATGGCAATCCTGAGATTGGGAGATATCCAGAAAAATTGGTTTTGAATGATCGCGTGTCTATCCAGGAAGTTGGGTCTGGGCATCGGCGAGTGACAGTAGGAATGTTTGGATCATTTCGGTAAAAAACTCGGCCTCGCTGACCGCCAACCCAGTCGTGTGCGTTAGCCGTCCGTATACAGCACCATGGTTTCATTCTGTGCCTAGACCATATATACGTGTGTTCCACTAAGATCTTTTTTTTTTGTTTGATATGATGCATGTAAACGCTCCAAATTGGACTATTGGTGGGATTAGTATTTTTTATTTGGCTAGTTACAGAGCTACAGTATATTTTAGAATATCTTAAAAATCACCATGCATGTCTTGAGGCAAAAAAGCTAAATTGAATTGAAAATTTGGAACGGTAATGCTGCTTGAGTCAGTTTTGCACTCCAAGACATAGTATTGTCTTATTCGCTGGCATTGTTAAAATTTCTGAATATCTTTTACTGTGTGATTAATGAATACTTCTGTCCCTAAAAGAGTACGGTTGCGAAATCATAAATTTATTGCCGCTTCAGAGTTTCTATCGAAACACATCGCGTCTTATTAGTGCGTTGCCGTAACTTCTGAATTATTTCTCTGAATAACCACGATTCCGATAACAATCTTTCTATTTATGACGCAAAAATATGTACTTGAGAAATCAAACATGCGTAAATATATTCTTTATAAATCAATCCAGGAATTCCAATAAAAGAACATATGATTCCATCATAATACACAAAGGTGAGAAAGGGGGCATAAAAATGTTCTATTCAATGCACCGAAATATTGCGGGCAGTTGTGACGCAGGCTACGAAGAACTGAGTAAGAAAATAAACCTTTGCTACAAAGTTAGTCATTCTGACAAGCTAAAGGTCGCATAAAAAAACAATTTTAAAATAAATATCAGGTAGGCAGAAAAGTGACTAATTAAAAAAAAAATAAATGAAGTTTCAGAACAATCTCCACAATTTCTGTCCGTGTTATTTTATCGTGTCTGAGCGATCTCCTAGAATCACATCGCTATTTTTCCTCCATGTGCCGAGACACGTTCGTACCGCTAGAACTTTCCAGGCTTCTTCTTAGAATCTCTTAGCTGCATACGCTGACATGAGGAAAATTCCAAGCTCACTTTCATAATGAGTTTCATTCTTCTTTCCCTCAAGAACTTAACATGTTGACTCCGATTGCTTCATCTTGCACTATTATTTCATTTTTTTGTACTATAGTGAAACATGGTTGCCAGGCGGTCTTTTTTCCGAACAAATTTCGCGATTTAAATTTTTTTCAATTGCGTTGGCCAGCAAAAATTTATGATAGGGGTACTTCCTGATTAAATTTTATAAACTGCATAAAAAATTTATTTTTACCCGGGAACCCACAAATATACTAGTATATATTGAGTTATAGGCCTTTTTTGTTCGCGGACTTGGCCGTTTTTTGTTTGTCTGGCAACCCTAAGTTATGTACCACTACATCATGGAGAAATACACTTCGTGGTACGCTTATATATCACCGCGGAGTCAACGTGATCCCCCAGGTAACACATGCCCAGAGTTCTTTTAGTGACACACTCGATCAAGCCGCACGAGCCGCGATGTGATGTTATTTTCGACCTTGATTTGCAAAGGTTTTGGAGGGTATGACGCCCGCTAAGAAAGGTCGTTGGAAGTTGCTGAATTCCCTGATGGTTTTTTTGTTGGCATCTTCCCAAAATGTCACAGGTGACGATGGAAATATGTATTGAATAGAGCAAGGTCTTAGCTGCCTAACGGCCTTCAAGCATACATCCAAAACGGGAACTGATATGATACATAGAAGCCTTGCAAAATACTTGAATTTATTCTAGTGTTTTCATATTTATGTGCATTTTACGATGTTTGTGAGCACAATTTATTGATTATTTCGATTAGGTGATGACAATGAACCGTTAATCTTCAAGGGTGAAAAAGGTTAACTTGATAAAATTTTTCATACTTATTTTCATTTTTTCCGACCATTGTATCCTTTCAACAGGTACTTTTTAACGATAAAGAACTGTTTCTCTATGTGGGAGGGTTCCGTCCTATAGCTCAGAGCAAGGGTTCATGGGAGGGTTCCGTCCTATAACTCAGAGCGCGGGTTCATGGGAGGGTTCCGTCCTATTGTCCTATAGCTCAGAGCAAGGGTTCATGGGAGGGTTCCGTCCTATAGCTCAGAGCACGGGTTCATGGGAGGGTTCCATGTTGACAGAGCCCTGCTCGACTCCTCTCAAATATCGAGCGAGATGTTTTCTCTGGTGGTGCACAAAACTAATGTCCTCACCCTCCTTTTATATTGAAGATAATGCTAAAATGTTTCGGATTAAGTGCACAGGTTGATATATTAGTTAATTACTTAGTAATAAACTTAGAGGAAAATTTTTCTTGATTGTATTGTTTATTACCATGCTACCATAGTTTGAAGCCATCAAAATTCGTTAAAAGTTATTTCCTAATTATTGGAAAAAAATCCACGACCTTCTACACTCAAAATTGACTTTCTTCTTAATTTTTAAATATTTTTAAACTTTTGGCACGAATAATATAAATCGAATAGGACATATTTCGCACTGTGTATAAATTCGAATTTCAAACGTAATATCAATCTATGTACTGATTGTTCAGAGAAATATTCAAATGGAATAGAATAGAATGGAATTGTCGGCACTGAAGAAATAGGCCCATGGCCTGTTGCCGATTCTTGCACTTTTCGCGACCTTATTCTACAAGGGTTCCGGCCTTTTGAACCCGATCTTTGCTTAACTGACAATTGATTGAGATAGCTGCTGGACTTATTGCCTGGTCCATAATTTGCTAGGCATTTTAAGACTGAACATATGCTCCTGCATAGCTTCGTCTAGTCTTATTGCCTGGTCCGTAATTTGCTGGGCATTTTAAGACTGAACATATGCTCCTGCATAGCTTCGTCTAGTCTGTTTTTGAAGGCGTTCGTACTCGATCGGAGCGTCAGCGATGCTATCAGGGAGGCTGTTCCACATGTCGGTGACTCGAAGCGATAAAGCCCGATTTCCTATGGACAAAATAAAATTATTAATTTCGCGAACGCATCACATATTAATATTGAAGAAGCTCAGCACTCGGGAGTCTAAAAAAGCCAATTTATCTTACCACTGCCTGCAACTAGACAGAAATATCACTTTTTATTTCAACATTTCCTGGAAGAAAGCTAGGGCTATAACCCTGCTAGCTAGCAAAGCTCAGAGCGGCGAGCAATTTCGAGGGTAATTGCAATTAAGTTGGAGATTTAGCTTCAGCGAAGGAATGTAACGCTTGATCGCTCCAAAGCCCCAATAGGGCACATTTAAGCTTGCTTTCGCATCAGTGCTAATAAACATGCATGCATTAGAGAACGTTCGAACATTTGCTTTAGCTTTCTATCGCACTGCTGATTAGGGTGCCAGTTAAACAAGTTTCACTTTCTGTTTCTGCCCACTTCTTCCTAGTGTGATATTTTTGCGTTATTTAGAACGTTTTTTTACGAACCTCAACCGACACGGCTGAAAGCTCTTCAGGCTGTCGTCATAAACACTATCAATATGATCTTAATTTGCAGGATATATCCTGAAAAATTATTGAATTTAATCTTAGCATTCATGTGGAATTTTGAAAATAATCTTGCTGTTCTGGTTTTCTTTCAGATCCCTTCATCCTCTCAGAGTTGGTGCCCTGGAAGATCCAAATGAACGCAATAGTGACGGAAGAAATTGGCAAGACTTTCGTGTTTCTGGACGGCAACCGCCTGTCCTGCCGCATGAAGGAGTGCAACCTGGGCAACCTCGAGACCGACGCGGTCATCCATCTGGTCAGTGAACTTGGGGTGTCGACCATTTTAAGCGGTGAAATGAGCGGTGTTACTCGTTGCTGAAATCACCTACATTTTTCGAGTGAACGGCCGCACTTTTTCGTCTGTCTCATGTGTCCGAATAATTTTTAACTATAAGGAGCAACTTTTTGCTACTAAAGCTTTTCGATGGAGATTATCATTAATTGGATGCACACTCTAACTTAAAAAAATGCCCTTCAATTAAAAAAATACAAATGCCCTTGAAACTATGCCCAATGCCCTTCATTTAAAACAATGTCTTGAAGAATGCCAAGAAAGGCTGTATATTAAAAAAAATTTCCTTATCTTGAAGAATGTCAAGAAAGGCTGTATATTAAAAAAAATTTCCTTATCTTGAAGAATGCCAAGTTTCCGGACGACCTGGAGTGGGCTAGGACGAGCCTGGCCGTCATCAACGGCGGCGGCATCCGCAGTTCCATTGACGAGCGAGCATCAAACGGTAAGCTTGACTGGACTTGACTATTATTAATATGAATTTGTAATTTGTCTATAATGAGTAATACATCGCCGCAGTCGTGCAAGCTGGTGAGGAGGGGTCTTATTGAAGTACTCAGCCCTTTTATAGAGATGGTGCTTCCGCCCAAGGATAGCTCTTCTCCTAGTGACGCGCAAACTGTAAACTCGATTGCAATCACCCACCAGGTAAGGTCTCAGTGCCCCAGTGGACTTAAAACTAACGAGTCATCTGATAAACATACGAAGATTTCCATCCACAAGCTATCAAATTAGTTCACTTCTCATTATATTTCAATATGGCGTCAAAAATTGGCTTAATGTAATTTACCCGTCCTGTGGTCCTCAACATATTTGCGTAACAAGATTGCTAAGTAAATAAATGCTGCACATACGAAAACCCAGGGAACTATTTCTGCTTCAGATTAAAATATTTCCCTGTAATTTTCCAATCAACAGCTTTTTCAAATGAAATCTGGCAAATAAACACTAATTTTTCATCTACTAACTGATTTAAATTTTGTATGGATCACAGTCAAAGACAGCTGAAATCAACGATTAAATGTGTGCTGACGTCAGACCCCATAAATATATTGACAGGAAGTTTCAAGGAGCATTAGTTTTAGTGTGTCGTATGCCGCAGGAACTATCACTATGGAGGACATCCTGACGGTGGCGCCCTTCCAGAACACCATCGACATCGTGGAGCTGCGAGGGCGCCACGTTCGGGAGATGTTCGAACATTCCGTTGCGACCTACGATCCCATGGCGCTTGACCCCGGCGGCAGATTCCTGCAAGTATCAGGTCTGATATCTCGGTGACCCATAGTTAACGATCAAAAGTGCCATTCAAAGATCGAAGAAATTACGACGAGGAAGATTGCGTACAGCAGAAATAAAGAGTAAACGCGCGCTTGATTAATACGAGTATTTATGGCAGGGTTCGTGGTGGTGTTCGACATCAACCAGCCCCCGGGGTCCCGAGTCGTGCGACTGCAGGCCCGCTGCGTGTCGTGCCGAGTGCCAGTCATGGAGGACGTACAAGACGACCAAGTCTACAAGATTGCAATGCCCTCTTTTATTGCAAACGGTGGCGACGGATATACAGTCATACAAGACGAGAAAATTCAACATCATCTTACAGGTGAGCATCGAAACTAGGAACCAAATTCGTGGCACCCAGTACAAGATTAGTGCGCGTTGGATGTCGGCTAGATTATGTCAGGTTTTTCAAAATATCAATGTGTTATTATTTAAAAAGAACGTTTTAGAATGGACATTTATTTACCATTATTTATTTATTGATATCACCTCGCCTTTGACATATGAATCATGTTTTTATGACAGGCCTTGTATATCAATGCAAACCTCAACCCATAAATTTCAGGTCTACTAGACACGGACATCTACTCGCAGTACATCCAGATGGTGTCACCGATATACCAGGGTCTCGAAAACAGAATATTGTTCGTCGATTCGACCAAAGTTTGTTCGGGTACGCCATGTCTTGTGGCTCAGCCGACTGCAGTAGACTACGTTCTGGCGACGAAAGACAAGCCATTCATACTCGAATCTGTCCGACCACCTAACTCAAGTGGACTACCAACTTCATCTCGAGGGCTGCTTGCGGGTTGCATTCTGATCATCTTTCTAGAGCGTTTTAGATGATCTTACTGGATCTCATGTATCGGCCATTATTAACTTTTATAATACCTGAGACACATAATTATAGTTTCCCGTTTATAGTCGTGTAAATACGTCGGCTCTTAGAGCCGTTAAAGGTGCATGGGATGTGACGATTCTCTGCATGGCGAGATAACAAGCTCTATTTTATCTCTAGATAACAAGCTCTATATTAACGGCTTTATTTGCAGCCCTTGTGGTTCATCAAGCCAGAAGACGGGCACAATTTATTGCGCGTAGTTTAATAGAGAAGCTTTATTTTACATAAATATATATGTACAATGGTACCTGTGAATTCAAGACAATTTTCTCTTTATTACGCTGACTAGACTGTTTCATGCAACGATTTTTTCCCGGCTACAAAGCGAACAAAATTGCTGAATTCTTCGACGATATTTTGAATTTAGCATTTAGTTTGAAACTCGCGTTCTGATTGATTGACGGCTCGATTTCAACGGTTTCGTTCCTTCTTTACCTTGTAAGATAATTATTTGATGTTGGCATTCAAATTATGATTATTTTCATTATTTATTTCAGTTACTGGTATTGAAGATTGACTAATACGGTTGAGAACTGTGCTGTACAGTTGACTAGTAATAAGTGAGTTTTCAACTTTTTAAATTATTCAACGTATTTCATCAAACACTTTTTCCGTATAGACTTTTAAGTGAAAACATCGGAAAAACTGTTGATGTTTCATTCGAGAAGGTAAGAATGTAATTGTGTGGAATGCATCAAAGTTACGAAATTAATATCATTTATTTATCACAAAGAAAATGGAGTTAGAGGGTAATTCATTATTCAGTGTATTCGCTTCGCAGTTATGCTTTAAACATACCACTTTGATTTACGAGTTTTGTTTTGGCAAAACTTGATGCTGCATCAGTCACTAGACGTTGAGTTGTTCTGTACAGTGATATTGACAACTGGTATATTTCCATACCAGATTTCACGGATCTGGAACGTTGAGATGGTGTCTGGTGTGGATATTGTTGATCTGGTATAATTGCTAAATCTGGTATATTTATGGTATGTTCGGACTTCCCCAAACACGAAATTATGTTTTAGTTGTTGTTTGTATGAGGAATTATGTTAAAAAATCCTTATCTTGCGGGATACCACCCCAAAATATTGCCGAACTGAACCATATATCAACTAAAATAAATTTAAGAAAGTCAATTTTGAAATTTGAATCCATTAGCATGACCGAATTTCTTTCTTTTCAATTTGAATTTTAAATTCAATCTTTTCTGAATTTGATCATACTAAAAGGAATCCTCAAAAACGTTTGCAATTAAGTTTAACTGATTGGCATTATTTGCGAACTGCAGTTTTTAATGCAGTTTTTGTAACAAAATAATATAAGTAAAATGCATTAATTGTTAGGATTAGAGATGCACACTAGCAAAATTTGCTAGTGATCCATTTATGATATTGAGATAGTAAACTATGCAAAATAGTTATGAAAATAAACTAATCTAATCAAGCCAATATAATTTACATGTAAAATACCCTATAATATGCTAGCAAATATCAGAAAAATTTGATAACGATGTCACTTGTCTATTTGCCAGTAAAATGCACCAGGCATATATACTTATATGTAAGAATTTATAATTTAAAAAGTAGTTAAAACATATTGGTAGAATATCCTTTTCCCTCTCTTCAACAATTATCATGCAACTTATAGAAATGAACTGCAGTAAGTTTAACCTCTGATGTAGAACTTCCATCAGGCAGATGTTTTTGTACAAAAAAAAAGTTGGTATATTTCTGGTATGTTGAGCTGGTAATCTGGTATACTCAGCTAAAAAGATAGTGACAACGCTGCAGCTATAATGCAAATGTTTAAATTTGTGTTATTGCTCACAATTTAGATGGATAAATGTTGGATATAACTTACTTGATAAAATTAATGCCATCTGTACCTGTTATTTCAATAGTACGGCATCATATTTTTTCGCGCTCATAAAAATTTATTCGCTAATAATTTAAATTACAACTTTTTTTTCACAAAACAGTCTGCTTCTCAAAACCTCCACTTTTTATAATTCTAAAAATAGTTGAGCCGTATAGTCCAAACGATCGGACTATTAAGTACGTTATCGGACACACCGTATTATCAAAACAAACAAATAAATATTTGTTTGTTCTCTAAATCTAAAATGCTTATGTAAATATAATTCACTTACATTTACCCCTTCAGTGGTTCACTTTCCATACTTCATTTTGTTATTTGCCGAAACAATATATATTTCCAACTGGGATTGTATTTTTGTTCATATTTGGGCTGCATGAAGATTTTGAAAATCTTGGCCAAGAAGCTTTTTAAGAACATCCTATATTGTGTGATGAGGCTAATTTCCTTTTATTGAATTTCCTTATGATCAAATGAATGGCTAAACGTCTATGTTGTAGCTGGAATAATGAAACTTGTCCGCTAAAGAACAATTGAAATTTTCTTTTGTATATAATTTTTTTCATAGAATAGTTTCTAAATTTTGTACAGCCATGCCCTATGTTAATTCGTTCATCAGTTCTTCAGCACGGGTACTTCAAACTCCGCCATACGCAACATTAATATTTCATTCACGATTCGTTCATGCCTCAATAGCCTTCACTCTGAGGCAGCCCTTACAATATTTTAGCTTGGAATTTCCCCAATTGTACATACTCCACCGAAGTAATTCCCTACTGTATATGGCTAAATCCCTCCGGTTTAAATGTTTCTTCATTTTTGCAAGAGGACAATTTCTTCCATGGAATTTTCAGAAGCCGTATACTTCACTAGAGAATATGAAGCTGAATTTTCTTCTGTACGAAAATAATACACTTCTATTTGAGGCATTCTTTCGGTGTCATTTTCCTGCATTCCTTCCATTGCCCTGAACGCTGGCCAGCAGCGAACGACGTCGGGACGATGACACTCAATTGATGACGCGATGTGAGGTCTAATATCTTCACCCCCCATCGATGAGTATTGAATAATCATTCTTTTTAAAATATACTTTTCATAACTAAAGCACAGTGCAATAAGAATTGCTAGGTCTCCAACACTGATAAAAGGTAACCGAGCTCCTGAATAAAATATAGATATTCTAGCACTTAAAGTATCTATGCTTATTATTAATTAATTTTGGTGTTCATTTCATTCGAAACTGCTTGGAAAAATTTGTTATCAATTTTGTGAAATGTAGCATGTTTTTTTCAAGTTAATTCATCTTGAATCTACACGAAAAAAAGTTACGATTACCAATATGTTCGGTGATAATATTTCTACGACCATCACTTTAAACTAAAATATTTTATTTGATTTAGACGCTGACAAGCCCCAGTCACCGCCCATTGCCACGGACGGTCAGCGGCCGCTGGTGGCAGGCGGCCCGGAGACTCCGGCCTCCGGCCCAGCGCCCGGTCCGGCCCACAACCCTTTCCTGATCGAACCCCAGCAGATGATAAACGAGATGATGACGCGCCACGACAACTACTTCAGGAAATACTACGAGAAGAAACTCAAGAAGGAAAAGAAACGACTACTCGCCGAGCAGATTAACTTGAAAGCTGCTTCACTAAAGTTGCAGGAAAGATTCAAGGAAATCAAACTGCACGAGCTCAACGTCAAGCTGCACGAGCGTATACTGCAGAGCTTCGATAGCTTGCAGAACAGTGACTTTGCCGTTGCTGTCACGGAAACTCCAGCCACAGGCGAAGAATTGGTTGTGCCTCGAATATTTGTGTCTGCAGCTAACGGAGGAAACGCCATAGAAAGTATTGGATTTTTGGCACCAGGTTTCAACGTTTCTCTGCCGCGAGCTCGGCTGCAAATCGGTAGCGCAGTCGTTCTTCCGACTGCAGTGACGGGCACCAACGGTCCCGGGGTGGCTTCTGCAGTGTCCCCTGCCCGCGTGTTCAATATATTTCAAAAATTTTCCCCTGCAGTTGTCAAGTCTAAGCAAGTGGTGACTTTATTGAACGCCACAAAAAACGTCAATCAAATCAATCCGACCTCGCATGGATTTGAATTCGATGCTGTAAATTTTGGTGAGCGATTGAACGGATAGCATCGCGCAAGTTCGGCACTCCATTAAGCCGGACGTATATCATAGATTCATTATTACGCAATTAAACTAATGTTATCTAATGTTCCTAACCGTTGAAAATTTTATCAATATTCTATAATTCGAGAAAATTCAGTTCAACCTGAATAAAGTAATCTTGTGTATCCGAGGCTGTATAAAAACCTTTCTAAGGAGCCTGTGCTTCATTACGTTATAATAGAAACGCCAAAGAATCTTGGTCTCACTTGTAGATGCTTCCGTTTCCAAGTTCTCCGGATAGCCGCAATAATTCACTACTAATAATTATAATTTAGCTATAGGTTTCATGCATTAGATTATAAAACTTGCAGCTAAAGAATCAATTATTGTAAGGGAGAACTTTGAAATATCATAAATGAAGAATTTTAAGCTAACGGCGGCTAAAACTTCTTGTCAATTTTTGGTTAGTCTAATAAGGAACGATTGAGAGCGTAATTTGAAGTCGTCGGCACCGACATCACAGCGCCCAAGCTTAGCAATACCGTCAAAGCGAGGATATGAGAACGACCGTCGTGACGATATAGCGCTAAAATGAGCATACTAACTGGTATTTACCGGACACCATTAACAATTGCGATGTAATATACTTTGTGTGAGTGATCGTAAATGAGATGTGCGAGCAATTACGCCACACATCGCAATTTATTCACTATCAAATAAATTCTACAATAAAATCCAATCTTCGTCCTAATGATGCGATTGCTGTCAATATATAATTCAACCCTCTACCAGTCTATCGCCTGACACCAGTAACCGGAGCAATATTGTCACAAGCCTACTTCTCAAAAAGGATAAGTTGTATAAAGCGCAAAATGACTTGCACTGATGGTTGCCGCCACGTCTGACAACTTTAAAATGTTCTCTGTCGCGTACAAACGCTCTCAGGTTGCTGCACGCAATAGTTTCCGTATAATTTAAATTGAAAGTTATGTTCCCGGAGAGTGACGTACGGCAGTAGAGGGTCTTATGCAATGGAAAGAATGTAACGTAATTATTTTGCCAGGCATGTCCGCAATTTTCCTAGTTCAGGCATGAATAGTTGGTTCAGGCATGAATAGAATAGAATAGTTCAGGCATGAATAGAATACATTTAGCCCATGTCGGACATGATGGAAGGGGAAAATGTGTTTCTGCAACATTTACTAACGTAATTTAATCAACAAATTAAGTTTATATACATCAACAATACACTTAGCTTACTTTGTACACTTCAACTGATCTGATATAGACCAGATAATCAAAAGTACTAAGGAATAACTTAGACAGTACGTGTCATGAGATCTTTTAGGAGTGCAGCCCGCTAAAACGATGGAAAATCTATAATGTTCTATTCATAAATCAAATAAAATGTATTGGCTTAGCTCCATAAGAATTTGACAATGAATGAAGAAGAACAAGAATAAAGGAAGCTTCACACAAACTTATGTTTTCAAACCTCAATGAAAGTGACTAATATTTAGAAACCCAACAACGATTTCTAAAATTTATTTTGTATAGCCACAAAAAGAGCGATAAGCGACTTACTGTAGAAGTTACCAGCAGTAATTAATACAGCCCGGATTTGGGACCAAAAAAAACAAAGTCATGGAAGATGAGACACATGCTACGAATGCGGCGAGATTGTAAATGATATCGCACCACAAATAATGGTAGAAGAACGACGGGTCACACCAAGATACAAACCAAGAGGGAAAAATCTAAAAAATTGGCATGTCGAATTCTTCCCACACTAATTACACATGAAATAATCAAGAAATAAGGGAAATAGCAACGAAAATAGTGGAACGATCGGATAATGGAGCTAAGTTGAAAGCAAAAGCTTAGTTCGCTGGCAACTCAAAATCAAAGAAAGCTGAATGGAAATTAGAGGCTACAAGAGACCAATTGAAAATCAGAAAATTGACATGAAAGCACCCATTTCAGGCTTTGCAGTCCACGAGAAATCGTTTAAAATCTATAAATAAGAAGCCAAATTCGTTCTAGCAATTTCGACTACATAAAAAAGTACATCACTGGTAACTATTTTCTTTAAAGAAAAAACGCTATCAACTTGAAACTTCACAAGAATACCATTACTTGTTTCGTGCTTTATCAATTACGCTCGACTTGAGAACAAGAAAGCTTTTCATATCCAAAACTCAATACTACGTACAATGAAAGAAAGGAGATCTATTTCTTGAACACACACAATTTTTATTAAAACTTGAGTCAGCGGTCAATGAAGTGGGGCGGTATGAAATATATCGTTCAAAGCAAATGTCAGCAGACATCTTGACTTGACTATCGTAGTGAAGCAGGAGACAGATGCGAATTGTTCAAATAAATTAAGCAATTGCTTAAAACAAAACAATCTTTGGTGAGATTAACGAGCACAGATATGCGCTACAAACATAAATTTGAAAGAAGCTCATGGCGGTTCAAGAAAACGCGAATCTACAAAAATCCAGTCAGTCGCGGCGATGTTTTCGTTGTGTGCAGCCAGGAATTGAAATGAATTAAGATATTCACAAATGTCGCTATAACTTGAAAACAAGAGGTTTACCTTCCAGCAAAATGCTCTCTTCTTGATAACAGCTCCATGATTATACAACTCAAATTATCTACCCTAATTCACATGAGTAGACATCTTTAAAATTTTTGCCATACAAATTGTAACCGGAACGCTATCCGCGCGATAATGACTTCAATTCAAGCTAAGAAATTTGCGTAGTGTTCCTCTAATGTTAAGGTGAAAACTAAAGATTATATTTGTCATTCGCACGTCTGCGCAGTCATGAAGGAAGGCAGGCTGTAGGTGTCGTCGAAGAGGTCAGCGAGGCCTTCCGTCGGGTCCAGGGTGAAGAGGTAGTCTCGGTCCGAGGCTGGCGGGCTCAGCGTGATCAGCGGCGTGAAGGCTGCAAAGTTGCCGTCATTATCAGACATGCTAATGTGCATGGGTAAACAAAACGCTATGCACCACCAAATGCGCGTGAAATACTCCCAGTAGTGCAGTAGCACCATTACAGTCGATGTAATGAAATATTTCCTATTATAATAAACAAACACACCAGCCATAGATCAAGCCGAAATTCAAACAAAAACATATATTAACTATTTCAATTCTCATGCTAACAGGAAGACAGACTCGGAGAAAATTATTCAATACAATATCCTTAGTTAACATAATTCACTTACGGTCAACTCCATCCGAGCCCAAGTATTCGTCGAGAATATCACTGCTGACGTTGGGCATGGCAGGATCTGGGAACACAACGAAAGTGGATGTCACTGTCATGCAACCTTGTGGTGCATGCCAACAACTTGTTATGAAATTTGGCCTGTGTTTCCGGACTTCATTTAATATATCACTTAATTCTACAACTTCTTGATCATGATGAACATGATTTTTTACAGACTGAAACCTAGTAACGGCTGAATAATAAGGAAAAAAAAAAGAGTCAGAAAACCTCTTAAAAAGTATACGTTTCCAATGCTCACTCATGTTTTCATTGATGAAGTTTCAAATGAACTAAAGAGAGTGGGGAATTCAGATATCATGAAAGCGTAGGAAATTTGCCTCCATAGAGTTGCTAACTAGATATAGGTAAACTATATACATCCACTCTCAGTGACGGCAAGACTGTAATTTCAGACGTGACTCAAGACAGGTTGGGACGTGCAGGGTTTGTAATCACGCAACGACAGATCAAGGCATCAAGTCGAAACTCGAGGACATAATTCGCTCGGCCGACACAGCGAGCTTCCAATGAAAAATCTCTACACCAGAAATGCAATTGAACTAATTCTATCAAGTAGTTAGGCCTGCGTGAGGTTAATCGAAGATTCATCATATTTAGCAAAACAAGGAATATTGTTTGTACTACCGATGCCAGTAGAGGACAGAGGGGAGGCAGGGGCCGTTGGCGGCAGAAGGTTGCCCATGTCGTCCGGGCAGACAGGCGAGACGACGTCTTCCACCGCAGGCAGCAACTCGCTCGCTCTCGGACGCACGCTTAAGGATTCTGCGTACAAATTACCAAAGAAATATCAGTTACATAATAAGTCTTAAACTTTACTTAACTTGAAATTGGTCTGAAAGTATTGCAATGAGTGTTGATCCTAATATGAGGAGGCTTCCAAAAGTTTGTGGAAAATGGACACACCGATCCTGTGCGAACATCTTATAGCGTGCTTTCATATGAACCCTTAAATTAATGTTGCAAAAGCGGGGCGCCATTTTAAATGCAGCAACCGTTCAAGTAACATGGCAAGGTAAAGGCCAGGTCAAACATCAACTTCATGGTGAAGCTTAGGTGGAAGAACAGCCAAATCATTGACTCTCAGGAACAAGTTTATGGTTACCGACAGAGCCTCAAAGAAACCTTCAAAGTGACTAGTAGTTCCAGAACAGGAAGAAATGAGAATGAGCGGGATTCCGCATTAGTTTGTGTGGAAAACATTGATGCCGTTCGTGATCTCAAAGTAAAAGATAGACAAATTAACACCGAATCAGTAGCAGACACACTCGATATATCTATGGGTTCCGCACACAAAATTCCAATGGGCAGTTTGAGACTGAGCAAACTCTCCGCTCTGTGCGTTCCGAGGAAAAAACTCAATGAAAGCTGTGGGTGCACAGGGGGAGGGGGGGGGGAAGTCGGCCAGTCAGAGAAAATTCTGAGTGCTCAAAACGTCAGGTTACGGACACTTTCTTCTCGGATGCAGAGGGGATCTTGATATAGAAAAAGATTATGAGGAAGATATCCAAGAAGGCTGCACAAAAACGCCCTGGGAAGCAACATCGGCACATACTTTTCCACCAGGACAATGCAGCCCCAAATGATGCTAGGCATACAAGAGCTGCGCTATGCGCATTTCCATGGGAAATAATTCGGCATCTACCTTATAGACTCGACCTATTCCCATCTGACTTCTTTTTATTTGTAAAGCTTAAAAAGTCATTGAAAGGTATCCAGCTTCCATCAGTTAAAGCAGTAAAAAGTGCTGCCATAACATGGTTCAAATAGTATTACTCTCAGTTCAACAAAGATGGACTTAAAGGCAGGTGTCAGCGTTCAGAGAAATAAATTATCCTAGATAGAGCATATGTTGAAAAATAAAACCTAATGACTTCGTCTGCTCTTTCAAACAGTTGTTTTTCCATGAACTTTTTGAATCCCCCCCCTCATATGGCCACTTCCTGATGTAATATCAATTCATACATAAAACTTGAAATCAGCAAGAGAATGTCCTTTCTGAAATTTTTCTAGGAGTGTAGAGATGGCATTCCGTCCAAATTTGTCACACATCAAACTTTAAAGTACGATTTGTTTCAATGCCGGTGGTGACTTCAGTCTCCGGCTTTAGTGCTTAAGATCCCCAGGTAACACGAACCCTGAGTTCGTCTAGGAACACTGACCTGAGACCAAGCTGGAAGAACTTTTGACCACATTTTTGACGGATACCATGCACCACCCACCAGCTCCACCGAGATATGATTTTAGCTCAAGGCTGGAACCCACGGCTAGCCTGTCTCATCTCCGTACTGCCATCACTGGGCAAACAGAGGCGCTAAAAACTGCGCTACGGCGTCGAACGAATCCATTGGCTTTAGAGCTTCAAGACAAGACACACACAAGCAGCCAAATGAGAGTACACACCAGCAGCTACAGAGGCCTCGGACAGCCGTCGCTTGGAGCGTCTGCTGGCAGTCATGAGGGACTCGGTGGCACTGCTCACGCCGGACGCCGCCTTCCGCGCCAAGCGGCGAGGACTCTGCCAAGATCAATAATATAGTCAGTCACACATTACACAAGAAGTGATTGAACTTGTACCAATAAAAAGAACAATTATAACAGAGCCACGATGCCTTATTACGATGCATGCACCGCGTGACAGTAAAAAATCCATCAGATCTTACTCTTCAATTTAATCAAGAGAAAGCAAAGAATGAATCATAGATAATAAGGGCAAACTTAATTGTTAATTGTTCAAGTTGAAGCCCCCATAGCAAGATCAAACCAATTACTTCAGGTTCTTCCTTTTATTTTTACAGTGGCCTAGATGAAAAAATCTATTGCCTCTTCAGGGTATGGAAAAAATGTTCATTAAGTGTTACATTTTTGAGTACTCAACAACTCAAAATTAGCAAAGTTTGACAAGGAAGCCTGGTAGACTGCTGTCATCAGGCCGGGAGTCCTAACTAAATTCAAAACCAATGCCTTGGATTGGCTGGCTAGCTTGAAAAATAATGGGTTGAAGGTGGAAATTAATTTTTTGACAGTTCTAGGGCAGGCTTTCTTACATACATGATAATAAATTCATAAAAATCATCAAAGTGTTATTCTCTGAGGAGACCATTTTACGCACTTATGACTTATAGTAATACACGAATAGTGAAATTAATTCCTTATCGGTGACTGTGTTTGACAGTTACTGTCTAGGCTAAAAAAAGGTTACTGTCTATCTTATTATTCGAGAAGGTTAGTCCTTAACTATACTTTCTGAATATTTATGAACTTACCTGGTTTCATTTACATCTATTAATGTTATATATGCACATGAAACAAGCATGTAAACATTTTCAGAGTAAAACTACTTCGTTGTTTGTAACTCAATGCAGCCAGTTGTGGTGGTGTGTTGACATAACTCAGATAACTATAAACTTAATTACAGGGCCAAAATAATAATAACAAAAAAAGAACAGGACGCTTGCATCTAATCAACATGGATATTTCGGAACGTATTCCTTACCTTATTGACAGCTTCTTCCTTAGCTTCCTGCGCCATGACGGTGACTCCTAATCTGGAAGCATCGCGAACTGGGCGATCACTGGATTGCTGATCCTGGCTATCTGCATCTGTCAAGAAGTCTTATTCTGTCAAAACAATCATGGAATATCGTACACTATTGCCGTTGAAGTTACATTAAATTTATTTTAAGCATATCGATCAAAGACAAACTATGACAGATGCAAAACGAATCCCCTTCCTAGGAATGTAGGTAACTGCATTACTAGAACTATATAACAAAATTTAAATGTTTAAATCTTTAAAATATAAATACACTACACCAATACTTGAACACCTTCTTTCTTCTTGTCCTGGAGCCAAAGTTTATTACTTTTAATCTACAGAATTACCGGAACTAAAGGCATAAATGTCAAAGAATATTGAGGAGCCTTTTCATTACAGCACGTCACGGTTATTTTTGTGATAAAAAGAAAATATTCTTGAAAACTCACCCAAAGAAGATGCATTGATGAAGCTCAGCTCTCCTGCAGCCTGCCCAGCAGAACCTATCCCCTGCATACTGAGACGCTGTCTCTTCATCCCCCGGCAGCTTTTGCTTGACACGAACTGCAGGCAGGCAACTTAGTCATCACACAACATAAACTGTTTTGAATGACAAATATATTATGAATTTAAAACTGTGAAAGCAGCCAATAAATCCATAAATTAAACAATACATATTAGAAATAAGGTGTATATATATAAAAAAATTTCACTCCGAGTGGAAGGGTTATCATGTCACTGGACATTCCTCTACAACTTAATTTTGTCAGGTGTCTTCAAAAGTACAATGCTCCCCAATGGCCTCAGTTTCCAATTAATTGCTCAAAGGACATTACTATTTTTCAAATAAACTTTAAACATATATTTCCAATTCACCTGATGTTCGAACTCACAAGTTTCCTTCACATCCAATATAAATTTTTTATTATTTAAAATAAACACAATTAACAATATTGCCTAATCAAACTGCAAAATTATGGCATGTTACAATTCACAAATAAATATATATAACATGAATCCAATCAATGCAGTGCAATTCATAATAACTCAAGATACGAGAGCTTCAACTAAAATCTAATTAAACCACCAAGGCAGTCTTGAAAAAAGCATCTATTAAATTATAATGACGTACATGTTCAATACAAAAACATTACAAACAAAAATACAATGAAAATCAATACAAAACAGATAACTATTTCTATCTACCACAATCTAGTACTATCAACTTTCAGACACACTGGAACTACAAAATCAGGTAAATAGTTTTCTCATAGGAATGACAAACTTTGCTTAAATTTAATCATGACAAGAAGACTTGCATCAAGTGTTTCTGCAGATGTTTTGCCACTGTTGTTCTCCAGCATGAGCACTTTAATGGGACCCGTCTCACTCTTCAACGAAACCTGGTACTTCTTTGCTTTCTGACCTGCAGCTGACAGACTCGACTCCTGGATAAAAACATCATAAGCATAAATAAACGGAGAAATGATGCATAAAAAGCAACCAAAGTCAATAAAGAGCTCAAAGATCCAAATCTATCAAAAATTAAGAATTTTAAACTCATTTCTTTAATTATTTAACAGAACAGCAAAACAATAGAAAATCATAGACAACATTTTTTGCTATCAATAACACACACTAAAAGTTAATTTCCTCAAACCTACTGAGACTTTTCAATTCTCATTTGACAACATGAATATATAGTGGACTCATAGAAATTAATATATTTTACAACTAAAAATATAAAGCAAATAAATAAATATGTTTACAGCCTTTCTAAGATGCTTCATGGAATGATAAAAAAAAAATCAATAATTCAGATAAATAGAAAATTGAGATAAGAAAAATATATATATAAATATAAAGAGAATAAAATCAATAGGTATATAAATACAGGGTGCGGCGTGGGAACTTACTCTTTTAAAAAAATCACAAAGTAAAAAGTATTAAAGATAGCGTTTTAATTCTTTCTTTTTTACTTACTCTCTCGACATTTTCTGGCGTCCTAGTGGTTTTGGAAGGACCTGGTTTTTGTTTCCACACACTGCCTGTATTCATAAAAGTATTCACCCACTGAACGATTGATGTACGACCAGGAACACGACCAGTGGGCGCGACATTAAACTGCCTCCTAAACGCACGCTGGGTTGCAATGATAGACCGGCCACTAGAAAAGTACACAGAGACTGCGAACGCGCGCTCCTCTCTCGACCACTGCATGGTCGCAACTGAACTGAGTGGACGAAAAACTTCATAGCCCGCGCACCATATTGCGCATGGCGCCACCTTCCTAGGACTAATGGCCGCCACGTGGCGCGCAATTCAAATAAGTAAGTTCCCGCGCCGCACCCTGTACAAACAGCAAAGCAGAATGTTGACAAAAGCAGTTATCTATATATATAACTATTGGACTCAACTAAATTTTCAAGCAACTAAAAAAATTACCTTAGATGGCAAGAAAACCTCCATCTTTGTGGCAGGTGGCGCCTGCACAACAACTACAGCCTGGTCAGGAAACCAGCTCAAGATGTCCTGCTGACTGACGTAGGCCAGCTTTGTGTTCTCGCTGTCTTGGCTGACATTGCTGATGCTTTGCTCAATGTACTGTGGGATCATTATTCTATTAATAAACAGAATTTTTACACTGAAATCATTCAAGTATGTATGGTTGTAGCATCAATAGATCAATTGATAAGAACTCCATGTTTAATATCAACAACTAGAGTGCAAACACTTTGGTTTGAAATTAGAATGATATATACACAACTTTCTTAGTTAAACAAGCAAATGAATGCCATGAACAAAATCATACAATATTTTAAAAATTCCGTAACTTACACTTCATCATTTTATTAACAATCAATTTAAAAACATTTTGGTCTGAATTAACAATGAAAAAAAATTTTTACACTGATTACTACATAGAACCTTGTGAAACCAGATCTTGAAAAAACAACCAAAGAACAATTTATAAACATGATGGTTCAATTCTTGAACTGTTATCAACCTGAAAAAACTCTTCTACCTTTTTGTGTTCTTCCAACATTTTTTCATGCTCCTCCAGCTCTTGCAGCTCTCTCTTGAGCTTCATGACCATGTCAGAATACTCTTGTGTATTGGTGCCTGGACCTCCACCCTTCCAGATGATGCAGTTCTTGCTGCGCTTCTCAATGAGGCCAATCCCTTCCAGCACATTTGTGATGTCATAGATGCGTCGTTTCTGCGGCACGGCCAATAACTCGGCTGCCTGTAAATAATTAATTTTAGCATATTTTAGATTTTAGATGCAACTGATGATGGATGTATGACAGTCTAGAAACAAACATAATTTATTTATGCAATAGTAGCTTGGTATCTCAAAGGTTTAAAAATTCACTGCAGAGCCAATGAATTGACTACAGACAGTGGTCAAGGCATTGACAGACATTGACTGCAGACTATGGTGAAAGAAAAAGGTTCTACAGCATGTATATAATCCAAGCTGGGTTCACTAAATAAAATTTATTGATAAAAATACCTTCAAAATTAATTATTTATTGAACTGCATCATTTATTTTCAATGCAGTATATCAATCAGCTTGCACCTCCATTAATATCAAAAATTTCATAAAAAATTCTTCGTTTTATTGTGGAATTTGACAACTAATGAGAGTTTTGATGACTAATTAAAGATTTTGTTTCTTTCATTCTCAATTCATCAATCTTATTTGATATATTCTTGGAATTGGCAACATTATCTTTGGACTTGGGATCTACTTGGGCTTTGGTGATTACGTTTTGATTATAATTTGCTACTGTCGTAAGTTATAGAAGTCACATCACACATTCCACCAAATTCTGAATCACTTGAATTTTTGTAGTAGGTACTGTATATCATTGAGCAACTTTGGTGTTTACTATTTCATTTTGGGTACATGATAGTAAAAATAATAATTATGAATTGGCACACTCAGACGATTAGTAAATGTAATGTACCGGTATTTGATTTTTAGTTAACTACAACAAATATGGCAACATAGGTAGGTATAAGTGAATTGCACTTTTGTTTAAGTAGGTAAGCTACAACTTAGAACACGTCTGGGTATGATTGGTTAAATTTGTAGATAGCTTCTGCAGCGGAATCCCCGAAAATGATTTTGAATGCTACTGTCAACCGGGGTAATAAGGGCTGGGCAGTTTAAATCAGGACAGTCATCCCACATTTTGTAGAAATGTTATAGCAACTAAACAAATCAAAATATTCCAAAACTAAAAACAGTTCAATTTAATCATTGCTAAACAGTATCATTGTTTCCCCATCATTTTTTCATAATTTTCCTATCAATTTTTCATCATTTCCCCATCATTTTTCATTATTTTCCTATCATTTAACCATCATTATTCCAACATTTTCTCATCATTTTCCCCATCATTAGTCCATAATTTTTCCAAAATTTTCCCCCATCACTTACCTAGCATTTTCCCATTATTTCATTGTCATTATGCCATCATTATCATATTCTCATTATTTTCCCATCATTTTCAGAGCATTTTTGTGTCATTTTATCAGAATTTATCATAATTTCCCATCATTTATCTATCACATCATTTATTCATTTTTCATTCATCATTTACATATTTGCTATTTCTTTATCATTTTGTACACTTTCTTTATCATTTATTTATCAAAATTGACTTTATTCTGTTCACTTCTACCTTTTGTTTAATTTACCTAATACTAGGGTAAACGCGGTATATTCCGACACATTAAGGACGCATCGAGAAATGAAAAACTATAAAAAATATCCGTATGCATTACTCGAGTTCTGTTTGCTTTATTTGACTCGCAAAACACCATACTATGCGCCAGCAACGATGAAACGTCACAAAATGTTGCCATATTTATTTAAAAGCCTTTAGAATGCAAACCTACCAAATCCCTATATTCCGACACTGTGTGTGGCAATATTTGGCACGTGGTGAGTCGTATTGCGTCAGCGCTTCAAATTTAACTGATACGTAATGCCAACATCCACGTGTTCAAATTCCGTTCACTGTGTGAGCTGTATTGGGATACAACACGGCTTTTAATTAGAACACTAACGAATATTGAACACTACTTAATTACGTTTTAATTAACAGATAGGGTAAACGCCGTATATTCCGACACATTAAGGATGCATCGAGAAATGAAAAACTATAAAAAAAACCGTATGCGTTACGCAAGTTCTGTTGCCTTCACATGACTCTCAAAACACTTCACTACGCGTCAGCAACAATGAAACGTCACAAAATGTTGCCATATTTATTAAAAAGCCTTTAGAATGGAAACCTACCAAATCCCCATATTCCGTCACTTTGTGTGGCAATATTCGACACGTGGTGAGTCGTATTGCGTCAGCGCTTCAAATTTAATTGATACGTATTGCCGACCTCCACGTGTTCGAATTCCGTTTGCTGTGTGAGCTGTATTGGGATACAACACGGCTTTGAATTAGAACAAATTCCGTTTGCTGTGTGAGCTGTATTGGGATACAACACGGCTTTGAATTAGAACACTAACGAATATTGAACACTACTTAATTATGTTTTAATAAACAGCTATCAGGCTTTTAATTAAGCAAATTTCAATTTTTGTACAAAGCTTGGAACGATCTGTGTGTGTCCAATTCAAGTTGTGTCGGAATTAGTTTTCATGTGTCTAAACCCATTTCTCAACTTAATCATCTATTAATTTATTTACGACTTGAAATCAGCGAATACAAGTATACTTAAAGGATTCCTAATATATTCACAGATGTATTTAAAAGTCTCAAACCATAATATTCTTCCTATAAAAACAGTTATTCACTATTTGGTAGAGCAAGGTCAACTGTCAAATTTGACACATTTTTCGATGATCTCACCAGGTGGCATGCATTGTCTCTCTTTGGATCTCAATATTTTCCCACTAGATGGCCAAGACCTAGTGTTTTTGCAGTATTTCGACACGCAAATGTATGACGTCATCATTTCAACCATCAATGAACGCATGGAACTAAAACAAAGCTTAATATAAAGGAAAAGCTGGAGAGGTGACGGAATTACCTACGATGTCGGAATATACCGCGTTTACCTTATTAGGCTTTCAATTAAGCAAATTTCAATTTTTGTACAAAGCTTGGAACGATATGTGTGTGTCCAATTCAAGTTGTGTCGGAATTAGTTTTCATGTGTCTAAACCCATTTCTCAACTTAATCATCTATTAATTTATTTACGACTTGAAATCAGCGAATACAAGTATACTTAAAGGATTCCTAATATATTCACAGATGTATTTAAAAGTCTCAAACCATAATATTCTTCCTATAAAAACAGTTATTCACTATTTGGTAGAGCAAGGTCAACTGTCAAATTTGACACATTTTTCGATGATCTCACCAGGTGGCATGCATTGCATGCATTGTCTCTCTTTGGATCTCAATATTTTCCCACTAGATGGCCAAGACCTAGTGTTTTGGCAGTATTTTGATGCGCAAATGTATGACGTCACCATTTCAACCATCAACAAACGCATGGAATTAAAACAAAGCTTAATATAAAGGAAAAGCTGGAGAGGTGACGGAATTACCCACGATGTCGGAATATACCGCGTTTACCGGGTATATTTCTACAAATCAGTTCAACTGATTCTAAAAAATTTCTGGTTTGTCAGAAATTGTCACTATGCCCTATACCCTTTCAAATCTATCAGCAGGCACACTAACTTTTTCCCACCCTCCTGCACTCAAAGTCTCAAGTTCTCAACCAAAATGTTTTACTTCAGTTAGAATGGATAGCCTACAACAAGAGCTTTCTAATGGTGCTAAAAACTTTGAAATTGGCTCATAGGAAACCTAGATATGATAGTTTTTCCAATGTCAGAAATTGGTCCATTAAGGAGACTTAATTTAATAAAGGAAAAAATCCATATCTTTTCCACTTTTACTTGTATTACACTCATATTTTTCTCTTTTCAACCATATAATTTTCATTAAGATCAGAGGAAAAAAAATTTTTGTGCACATACTACAAATTGGCAACGAAATTCAGTTTTTTTTTATCCTGAATTCTTACTGATTAACACAACCCTGTAGTGTAGAATAAATGGCAATTAATAGTTTGTATTCAAATTCAGTTAGGTACCTTGATCACTGATCTATAATACCGATTACCGAAAAAGGTGGAAATACAATTCTCACAGCCTCAAGTTTCTTCTGTTCTGTCATCTGTGACGTTCGAGAGTATCGAAAGCTTATGATATCGAGATGGCCAACGGATTTAGTGGTCACTTTGAAAGTTTCATCATTAGAAACAACTATTTAATAAATTAACATTCAAATATACTTACTGATTTAATATCCAACACGCCATCTTCTGCATCTTGCAAAAGAGAAACAAACTTAGAGGTCAAAAGCCCCAAAGATTTTTCTTGTCTACTAGCAGCGGGATCTGCCATGTTTACATTTTCAAAAATTCCAGCAATTTTGAGAGTACCTTAATTCATTGAGATTGATATTAAAAACTTATTTGCCTTTATTCATTCAGTGAAAAAAACGCTTTAGTGTCTTAGGAATTACTCAAATGTAATCTCTTAATTTATTGAGGGTAAACAATGACTAAAATTTTTAAAAAGACTTTAGCTGTTCAACCGAAAAATCTTAGCATGTTACTATCGAGATGAATGGAACATCACGCACGTGGTGTAACTGTTATCCATATCCGTCTCGGACAATTTTACGGCCGCAGTCTCACGGCCGGTCTCCGAGGAATATCTCCCAATTCTATTGCCCAGATCTATATTCCAAATTAATGAACGCAGCTCGAGGAAACTTGGTACGCGTATTCATTAGGGACTAACGGCGATGCTTAGCTCGTGAAAATTTTCTCCACTTCACCTTCATTCGGAGTTAAACGGTGGAACGGGCCGTAATTTACAGTGATCAAGACATTTCTTCTAAACTACCGAACAGAATTGAACGAAACTCTGACTGTGTATTTAAAACCACCCAGCGGTGATGTTTTGCTCGTGGAATTACTTTTATTTCGCCTTCTTTTACGAGATAAACGGCTATACGGGTAAACGACCTGCATTTCAGAGGCCGACTTTATTTGCAACGACCAAAAAATATTTCAATAAATACCGAACGGAACTCAATGTAACTTCGTACCCGTATTTATTAGACCTAAAGTTGATGTTTAGCTCGAGAAAGTTTTTTTGATTTCTCTTCGTTCGCTAGTTATACGGCAAACGTCGAATCCACTGTTGAACGTATTAATAAACATTCATATGCAGAGGATGATAGTGCAAATTCGAACTTTATTGCAGAGGATGATAGTGCAAATTAATGTTTCCACTTTGGCTTCACGAGCTTAACATCACCGTTTGGCGGCTAGGAATGTATATTCAAAATTTTGTTCAAATTTATTCAGTATTTTAAAAGAAATGTCTTGGTCACTGCGAATTTTGACCCGTTTGCTAAATAACTCACGAATGGAGGTGGAATAAAAATAAACTCCGTACAAAGGCAAAATCGAAAAAAATTGCCACGAGTTAAGCAGCACCATTTGGTGGCTAATAATGTAAATTCAAAATTTCGTTCAAATCTGTTCGGTATTTTAGAAGATTGCCATGATTTAAGATTGCCACCAAAGATTGCCATGATTGTCTCTCACCAAAGATTGTCATGATTGTCTCTCACCAAAGATTGTCATGATTGTCTCTCACCAAAGATTGCCATGATTGTCTCTCACCAAAGATTGTCATGATTGCCTCTCACCAAAGATTGCCATGTTTTTGTCTCACCAAAGATACAAAAAAAAAAACAGCGAAAAGAAAACATGTCAAGACAACGTAATGATTATGCAAAATGATCTTGCTAAAACTTTGCGCAAGCACGATTTTAGCACATGTCACTGAAAGTTCTATCAAACGCTTATGGCTACATCGATCTGTCTGATTTTTGGTGGAGAGATGCAGAAAAACATAGGGAACAAATCCTGACCTTACAATTTTTTTTAACTCTATTACTTCTCGAGTTACAGCCATTCAAAGTTGAGTATCTTTTTTTTTGGACACCCTGTGTACGCAAACACTCCCAGTAAAGCCCAAGACGCTACGGACGCAACGTGATGAAAGAAATTAAAGAAATTACCGATCAATGAATAATAAAATTATAATAATCACATCAAGTTTTCAATTGTTTAAATTTGCATAACCTAATCAGTCGATTAGGCACAACATAATTGGAACAGTGAGTTGTGTGTTCGAGACCCGAAACATGCTGTGAAAATTCTGCGATTTCGAGAATCAGCGACTTGATCTAGTGACCTAATCAACGCCTAAGATACTATTAATATTATTATTATTTTTTTAGTATTATTACTGCTATGCTTAGTTCAAACGAGATCGCTTAAACGCTTTAGTCGAAATATTCCGAAACGCCTAACTCCGTCATATCGAAACCTACAAAGATTTGATTAATGACAAAGCTAATAATTCACATTGCGCATTGAAGCCCATTGTTTGAATATTTCTTTGCTCTTCTGTTATTGGAGACCCTAAATAAACGACGGCCTTGTCCATTTCTTGACTTAATGACCATCAACATTACCTTGATCCATATAATGACTTCCATAAATAGTTACCGAACAGTGTATTTTTAATTTCTGATGCAACGTCTTGTTGCAATCTTTTAATACCATAGAGACGGATGCTGGCCCTCCGCACTGGTGAATCTCTCGAAGATAAGGGCAGCTTCGGAAAACATGAAAAATTGAATGAGGATTCCACATATGAAGCACAGTCTGAAACCTTGGCGACTCTCAAGACTTGCGTGTGCAACTATACATAAAGTTGAATTGAAAAGGTTGAAGAATGATGATGTAAATATGCACCAATCATCAAATTTCTATTCTAATTTCTATATAGTACCGCAAGATAAAATAATGAAACTCTGAGTGCAAGGAATGTTTTACCAAAGTTAATTCCAGGTTATGAGAGGGTTGTTTTTATTACGGTGCTTTATACATGAGGAAAGAATTAGCAAACCGTGTTTCCTCATCCGCAAGCGCCGGTGAGTCATTAGAAGTCGTCGAAAAAAGTTTGTGCGTGGTGGAAGAATTTGAGCGTGATAGTAATGGCCAATTTAAGTAGGCTTTTGATTAAGCAGTTTTCTCTTTGATGTAACTCAAGGTGAGGAGATGAAAAACGTCGTTACAACTGGGTAGCACTAAGTGATAACTTGAAGCATCATCGAATTAGTTTGTGAACTCACTCATCATTGACCGGCGTAAATGCTCACATTACGGCTGGAACTGGTGTAAACTGGTGTCGCTTCCCGACGAAAAAATATGTCGACTGCAAGATCCGGCTCCCATCTACTTTTCTCTGAGAGAGAAATTAGCCTGAAATTTGAAGTGGAAAGTATGTGAAGCTAATACTATCGGCTATTACTTTCTCCGCGTATAAGCACCTAAAGGCTTTGATTGAGAACAAAGGGCCTACGACCAGGCTCTGCTCTTCCCTATGAGTTTCTTTACAACTAAGGCTGCACTTTAATTCATGTAAATGAGATGGCGATATAAATTTTTCCATGCTTACTTAGCTATTTATTTACAAACGGTGGACAGTTACAAAAAATATCTAAACCTTTTATCAAAAGAGTTAAAATGTAAGTAATTTCAAGAAACTTTGAATATTAATGTCCACCAAGTCTGCGACTTATACACCTTTTTCGAGATGTTAACGGGTTATAATTTTTATTCTCCACTGAATGGTATACTCGCATTTCTTGATCAGTCTCTTTGTTGTATATTATTTTATTATTTACCAAAAACTAGTTTTGAACGATCATGCTCATACGTAAAGTGAAAACCCCATATATTGACTAGGCGTGGTGGAAAATTTGTGGGGAAACAGACGTAAATCTCACCTGTCAGTCTACGACGGGTGGTACGAAGAGGAACTCAATGAGGGGCCAGGAATAATAAGTGGCCAGTGGTCAGCTGAGGCTTATTAATTCTAGGCGACCGCTGGCTTTTACTCGGCCAATTAACGCCTCCCATTGTCCCAGAAAGGGTGCTGGCTTATATATCACATTACAAAGACTACAAGCTCATGAGTGGAAACTGACCGAGCTAAGGACAGACCGAGGAGTTCAAACGTTTCACACCGTTGTTGCGAATACTTCGCTCTCAGACTTCACTGCAGTCTGACTACCAGCTACCGAATGAGTTCCTAGACGGCTCGAGAGTAAATGGCAGGCTCGAACGTCCCATGATTGAAGCTCATTGTTCAAGTAGCGTATTTCTCCCGCTACAACAAGACACAAAACACTATAGACAACACGAATTTAGGAAACACACATAGACACACAGAGCCTTATCCAAATTCCACGAAATAATCGTCATACATGTTGCACAATAACAGCAATAGCACTCTACAGATATATATAGGTAGTGTGACTAAAACCTTTGGCAAAATTTGGCACACATGACTTCAATGCAAAATCATATAAGTAAACCTACACACAAAGCACTATCAGACTACCTCTAAGGCAGAAAAGCAACCATTAGAATTGACAATCACACAACACAAGTCCGTCGCTACAACTCCGCACAGGTGTTCCCGAAAGGGATTGTTTCTCCTCCACTCGATACAACTTCATGACCCAGGACCCTGACACCACTACTACCAACACCGATTTCTTAGCTTATGATGAGGATATAACCTAAATAACATCCGGACAAACCCTCAGAACTATGCAGCACGACCAACACAACACGTCATCCGACAGATCAATACATTCGAAAACAATAGCTGATTATAACAAACACCACTAAATTCAAAATCATTCCCATTAACAGAAGGACTAAATCAGGCACATTCATCGACAACACTCACATTCCACACATACAGCTGAATAGTATTGGGGTAAAAATCTACACCACGCAATTATCGGTACCATGTAACAGCCAGAAGAGCAATACCACTCACAAATCTGCAAGAGCAATACCACTCACAAAAATACGTAGCTTCTGCATTGAAACAGCTCTGAATTGAAACAGCCACTCGTGCACAGAAGTCAAATAAGAAAATTGGCCGTATGATTCAACAAAAACACACTGGTCAACGTGACATCTTTACAAACACTACGCGAACATTGTGACATCCCTAAGAAACACTACACGAACATTGTGACATCCCCAGCACATTCCTCCATGCACCAATCACGTAGAACCTGATCCACCAACAAGAACGTAAAACGGCAAAGATAGGACGTACGTACCTACTTCATCTTTGTTTAACTGCACTCAAAAAAGGTAATAAAGGAAATAAGGGACTACCACCCTCCCATCTTCCTCCCCTCCCGTGTAAATCATCCAAAGCCCCGACTGTTTTCCCTTCACCCTCAATCCAAACCAAACCCCCACATCCCTATATTCGACCCAGTTATGCGCGATGTGCCATTTTCATCTCACACTGTCTTCCATTTCTCCTTCCTCTTCTGGTCACTCTGCGCCACCTCTTGTTCTCTTCCACTTTTCCTAGCGGCACGTCAACAACAAAAACAGATCTACACTGGCGGAAGCCTATCATCTCTCTTGCATAAATGTTTTTTATCAGCCAAACAGTTTCATTAAAAATCATGGAAGTACCTTCTGAATCGCAAACTTATTATTATCATTTTAAAAATTGGCAAAAAATGAAAGATCAATTATGAAGTTGCTACAATTTGTGCTGCAAGTCCCTGAGCCTGTCAGGACAGATAGGCTGCGTCAAAATGAGTGCAGAAGCGATGTAAAGTCTGTACCTGTAATTGGCTCTTGAATTTTGCATCCTTCAATCGTTAGATGTGGGTGATGAGTAAGCTGGGATAAAAGGAACTGGGTTTAAATCAGGTAAATTAAGCTGGGTGTCGGAGGTTAAAAATACCAGATAAATAGCAGTCAGGTAATTGATATTACAAGCTGTAATGGAATGCCTCAAATATGTCCTATTTACGCTCATAAATTCATTCCGTCTTAGCCGTGAATTTTTTACTATTGTTTTAGAAAGAGAGCGGCTTTCCAATCACCAGACCTGCTTTGCTTAGGGAAATCGAAATAACTTCGTCCAGATTTTCTATCATCTTCAGGAACATCCAGGACCTTTTTCTTATTGGACTTGTAACAAAACGATTTTGATAGGCATTCATAGCGTTCGAAAATGTGTTCAATTTAGATATTCATTCAGATGACAATCATGTAGTTTCACGAACTGGACTGCATAAAGATCACTCAAGCGATCCGTTATTTTTAGTTAGCATATTCAATAGCGGTAAAAACACTGCATTATTTGTACTGCTTGTGCAAATTGTTGATCCAAATAGCGAACGCTTCCAGATTATGAAAAATAATGGTAAGCCCAGTTTTACTCTAAAACTCCATTAAAAAGTAATTTTTAATGACACGCCAAATAATGGACAGTTAGACGAGTAGCTTGTAACGAGTAAGACATTTTCGTTTAACTTCCATCATAGACTTGCAGGGTGGCCCAGTGGTTAAAGTTCAGAGTACCATGATTGGCACAGGGAGGCGCGGGTTCGATCCCTGCTCTGTGCGCCAGTTTCTGGTCAGAATCGGCGAGGAGGCCGGGCGGTTAAGCACAGCAAAATTAAAGCAGTGAATTGCGAGTTCAAGCCCGCAACAAGCTGTGAATGTTCTGCAATGTTAAGAATCGGCGACAGGCCTACGGCCTAATAAACGCTGAAACCGCTATTATTATTATTATTAACCACATTTTCTATCCACTCTTTAAATTGTGAGACAGCTGTGTAAATGATCGCTGTCTGGTTACAGCCCGGTATGATCTTGCCAGCTGACACCACGCCTGACACAGCCAAGACTTTTCGTTTAACTTCCATCATCAACCACATTTTCTATCCACTCTCTAAATTGTGAGACAGCTGTGTAAATGATCGCTGTCTGGCTGCAGCCCGGTATGATCTTGGCAGCTGACACCACGCCTGACACAGCCCAGCTCTCGGCGGAGTCGGGGCCCAGGTTCTGCATGCACGGCCCTCCGGACGAACCCCCCACAAGCTGATGCTTATTTTCTGAAAATTATACACAGATTATATGGGCAACTTAAGTTGTTTCTAACAAGAGGCCATACAAATTGATTTTAATTAATCCAATTTCAATAAATTGCATAACAACTTGCATGTTATTCTGCAATCACTGGGGACACATTTAGGAAGGATGCAATAGCCGTAGTCAATTTGCGTTGATATTACGTAAATTGTGTATTGCAACTACAAATGAGTTCCTATAGAAAATGCCATTTGTAGTAACCACTGCAGGTAGTTTCTATCGAAGTTTATTTCATATACCAGAACTATATTTGCTTGGTGATAGACGCTCTCCTTTCTACAGCCTTTACGATTCATGTACGCGATTAATTTAAGCCGAAGAATTATACTTTTTCATGAAATTGGGATCACAGTCACTGATTTTAAGCTCGAATAATAACAATACCAAGAATTTGGCAAAATTGTCTCACCCCCACCCAGGGGGGTGGGGGGCTCTCCCCATTTGACAAGAGTGTCTCAAGATTGTCTCACCCCCACTCTGACTGAGTGTCTCACCTAGGGCGAGCCCGCAGAACTGCGTTTCCTCGATGGCCGGGAACTTACACCAGGGGGCGGTAAACTCACAGTTCATGTCCAGCTGCTGCAGCACCACATCGTACTTGTGCTGTTTCTCACCGTTGGCGCGGCTGAACGCCTGGTTGTCGAAAGCTTTCATGAGTTAAACATTTTACTTTCTGCATCAGCGAAGCAGAGACTTTTGAGACGCCATGAGAGGAAAACACTGTGAAAACCATGCACACTGGAGGTTAATCGTCATCGTCGCTCGATATCTTTACCTTCATCATCCATCGTCATCTCTGCTCGATATCTTTATCGTCATCCACTTGTTAGTTGTTTCATGACAGCATCCTTAAACTCACGCAATTTTTATCAGTAACTAATTTTCTAATTCTATCTTCGGCAATATTTAAAACAACTACCACTAATGAACCTGCCACATATAAATAGGAGACCCAGTAATCAATTCCGGAAAGCGTGAACTCGCGCAAGTCTATCAGACATTAAATTGTTGGGACCGGCTTTTTCAGTAATCCAGAAAAGAATCTTCGACGCGTATCGCAGACTGATCTTCCAAGAAATTATTCTCAGACTAATTTTAACCATCGAAATCGATATTCATCTGCATACACAACCGACGAACGAATTCTCAAGCAATTGATCAGAAACAACATCTAATGTACAACCGACAACTACAGGCTACTCCTGATCCTATAAGAGAACTACGTTAACAATCCTCATCACAAGAAACAACACAGCGTCAAGTTTACAAAGCTTGAAGTAAATAAATCTTATACCCACATACACGTGTAACCACGGCGAGCCGCACAGGCGTTCGTACATCGGCATGATAATTACCCTATCAAGAACGCTCACAAGCAGGGTTGGCAATAATTAAATCAAAATGATTAAATCATGTGATTAAAGCACTTGATTTTTTTATAAAAAAATCATGATTTTTTTATTTTTTTTTTATTTTTTCATATATTTAAAAATATTGAGTGGCAGTCTTTAATTTATATTGAGGTATTGTTATTCACAGTTCAGTATAAATGTCCTATGAATGACAAATTGGTATATAAACTTGTTGCCTTTAGTGTGTATTAGGTTCCAATAAATTGAATGTTTTTGGTACAGAGACATAAAGTGTGCAATACATTGTACGTAGCTAGCAGCTTAGCTAATTCTTATAAGGCTATAAGTAGTCTTTAACTATTTGACTATTTGTTATATATTGATTACAATATACAATTTAAATGTGTTAGCTAGCTTATGCAGGGTGGGACAGAACTGATTGAACAGTTTTGAGGCAAAAAAAAAAAGAGTAATGGAGGTACATAAAGAAGAAAGTTTATTTTCCTCAAGATTAGCATAACATACCATTTAAAATACTGTACTTATGTTTTTGAAAACAATATCAGGAAGATGGTGTCTGTTAGCTGCATCACACTGTTGGAGTCGTTCTCGGAAGTTTCCTACAGCACGTTCACACATATGGCGAGGTATGGCCATAACATCTGCTGCAATAATCCGTTCCCTTAGCTGTGGTAGGGTGTGAGGGCGACTTCTGAACACCTTTCTTTTAGATGTCTCCAAAGAAAGAAATCACAAATGCTCAAATCAAGTGACCTCGCAGGCCACTGTAAATCACCCCTCAGAGACACCAGACGTCCGGGAAAAATGTGTCTCAAAACATTGAGTGACATTCGGGCTGTGTGAGCTGTAGCCCCATCCTGCTGGAACCACACGTCTCCCAATGCTTAATTTTCATTAATGTTTTCCATCCTGGGCTGTAATAAATTTTGCAACATTGCAGCATAGCGATCGGAATTCACTGTATATGGTTACTCCCTCCTCTGAGAACGACTCCAACAGTGTGTTGCAGCTATCGGCCCCCAGCTTCCAGATATTGTTTTCAAAACATAAGTATTCTAAATGGTATGTTATGCTAACCTCTAGGAAAATAAACTTTCTTCCTTATGTACCTCCATTACTCTTTTATTTTACCTCAAAACTGCTCAATCGGTTCTGCCCCACCCTGTATATTGAGAGGTTGAGATTGTATTGACCTTTTAGGCAATTAGAAAGATTTTCCACCCTAATACGAGTATTCCAATTAAAATATTTAATTACAATCCTTAAATATGTGAATTTAAAACTAGAAACAAAACAATTACAATTATAAGACTATATATAAAATAATAAAATGCAGTGAATGGATATAAAATATTTGAATTGTGCACATGTTTATTTCAAACAGTGTTAGATTTTCTCTTAACTTGAGTCTCGTTTCAAGTCGTATGAGGTTTGTTTGGTTATCGTTCAGTTTATGTTTAGTATTGGTTTATTGGTCAGAATTAAATGGGAACAGTGCAGTCAGTTACTCAGTCACTACTAGTTGGTGTGTATAGAGGTTAGAGTCTGGTAGATTTATAGGACATAAAACTAGTAGATCTATTGATAGTGCTGTGCACTGTGCTATCAGCTACCTATCTGTTATGTGACTCTTCAATGTTTAGAAGATTTGCAATCCTGAAGTGTTTTTGTATATTGAAGCCAGTTAAATGGTCAATATTTAGCTCATTACCTTGCTCCATACAAACTTTACAAAGCTGATGAATAGACTTATCAATAATTGTTTACCTCAAAATCCCTAAGTGGTAAACACCACCTTGGCCTGTTGGCCATTATTGAAGGCAATAAGTGCCCTTTTTAGCCATCCATTATGATCCATATACTGTTATTGTTAGTAGGCTAATTGCAACATAAAAAATAACACTTCAAGAAGACAAGAAAGCTGAAAAAATAAAAAAATCAAATAAATAAAAAAATAATGAAAAAATAATTGATTTTTGATTTTTTTTATTTAAAAAAAATAAAAAAAAATCACCAATCCTGCTCACAATGCATTTAGCTTCTGGAGGAGCCAAAAAAAAAAACGCATACAATGGACTGCCACAATACCAGATAAACCCGGGAGCAACTGGCACAGAATACAGAAAAATCTATCTCACGAACCGGACTTCAGCAGACTACATATAATGGAATCAATTTTAATTCTACACAACAATCCAAGCCTAAACGAACCAATCAGTTGGATCACAGCGCGCCACGAATCTTCACAGCTGGAATAACTGCACACTGTGTAATTATTGACCAAAACACACTATAATATTTATTTACAAAAATCGTAGAGGTATGGCAATCGACGTTCAAAGTTTGAATTGTACGATTCGTCCATTATACCAACCAGCACCGAAGATTCCGAGAGGATGCCTTCTCCGTAGAGGTCTATGCAGGCTGGGTACATTTCCTCACTGAACGTCAAGGGATTATCCAGCCTCACCAAAGCGATGTCATTGAGTGGGTTTGTAGTCCTTGTCCCAGGCTTGTAGTCGGGATGAAGAACCACTCTTGCCACCTTTTTTGTACAGAGAGAAGGCTTTGAGCCAGACTTTGACACTCTTGTTGGGATTATTGATAGAAACAAAAATTGCTGACATTAAATTCAGCTCGGAAATGTCGACACAAAAAACTGAGATTTGATCAGAGTGCAAAATAGAGGCTAATAACTTAGACAGTAGAACCGACTTACGTATCTATCGTTATGATTGGCTGTTGCTCGTTGCACCCTTAGGTCGCGAACGTCTACGGTCTGGTTCCTGCTCTCCTGCGACCTGCGGCACCCAGGATGCATAAAAACTATCAATTGGCACGATAGAAGAAGCCGAATATTGTGATTCGCACTTGATTGATGCCAAATCGGGAAATTTTGTATAATGTTTCGATTGGTTTACATCTGCCGAATCAAGCAGGCGTATTGGTAAAGATAAAAATCACGTGGGTCTTCTCAGCATCTATAGGTATTGACATTAGCACAAAACACACGCAGCATAGCTGCAGATTGATTTGAAATGTATTCCACCATGCTTTCCCTACCACTGACCGAGCTAATGTCAGAGGAGGAACATCGGCGACATCCGCAACGCAGTCGACCATGTATTAGGTCAACCATGACGTTACACCATCTGACGGTTTAACCCTTTAACATCGTTTTTACGTTATAAGATATTTGTGGAGTAATTTCGCTATTATTCCAATGTTGCTTTGAGATCATTGCATATACTTTCGTTAAATTTGAGCCGCAAATTGCGCAAACCACACGACGGCTTAGCCTTAACCCTAACTCATGTGGATGAAGTGCTTGCCACTGGAAATAGTTGGTCATTGCAATCTCTTTGACCATTATTTCGAATTTTTCATCAAACTTGATCTTGTAGTGAACGCATCAAAATGTATTATTTCGTTTTGGGATTAATTTAATAATAAGTCATCTTCAGGGTAAATGTATATAAGTAGCTTGCACACACTTCTATTGGTTATTTAAAATAAACTGGAAAGACCAATGACTTTTTAGCTTAATCACCATCTAGAGATTCCACGACTGCAACACTACCTCGCCTATGCTAGATCACAGACTAGTCATTCGCATGGTTACCTTTCCTTGTATTACTTAAGAACACGAAAACGGGTATTTTGTCTGAGTAACTCCTCTTGTGGCTTCCCTCAAATGTCAAGATGTAAGAAGAAACACTGAAATCAAGTTTGTTTTGAGACATCCTGCAGCTGCCTGGGAGAACTTTTAGTTCAAATAAAATCTATTTTCTTGGCAAACCTTGGAACTAAACCTAGTGAGATCCCACAATCTCACACATTTTAGTTAGAGATCCCCTGGAGGCACATATAGACATACTGTAAATGATTGTGTTGTTTCAGGAAAGGGCATATAGACAGATTATAATCTTGACCTATTGTCGCTTCCTCCAGCATTGCTTTCGATTAATCCACTATATAATTTCTACCACTATATTAATGTGAATCTTAAACGGCAATTCTTGCTGGGTGACGCCTGTCGGAAACCACTACTGCCGTGCTTCGAATGGACTATCATGATCCCTTCCCTGAAGAACGTAGCCTACAACACATCTTGACTGTAACATTATCAACCGCACGCCACCTGATAGATCACATCAATTGAATTAGATCAATCAGCCCACAGGAAAATAAGCCTGGCGTCGTATGGCCCAGCGTCGTCTGCCAACACGCGAAAAAATTTTACACCACCCAGACGGAGCGCGCCGGAGCCGTCCGTATCTGTCCCGTGTGTCGAATCAGCCGACGGTCGAACGGCCACGCGTCGTACGACGATAAATTTTGGAACAGAACTATGCTATCTGGAACCTAACCCCTGATGCTGTGAGCTAAAAGTTACGTAATTTAGCGAAGCTGCGGAAGTCACTCGCCGGCGGACGATAGAGTTTGGAACAGAACTATGCTTTCTAAAACCTAACCCCGGATGTTGACCTAAAAGTGACGGTCTGGTGGTGCACGGCAGGATGCATGCAGTTCCACTGGCGACCTGGGCTGGTTGGTCGCAGTCCACTGTCCGCAAGTTACAGTTCGAGCTAAAGTCAGGGTATGAAGTGATGATTCGATGCAACGTTCAGTGGTGCATAACCATTACTCTCTGGGCTATTCGTTTCAGAATGTGGTGGCGTAATGCTCCTAATATTTAAGCAAGTTGATGTCACGGGCTGTTTACCGACGGATGACTTAATCCGCGGCTGATTGGTGATCATCCGGAAATATGCTAGGCGTTCCTTTCAAGGCTGCTTGGTGCACAAATATAGTGGTGCACGGCTGCGTACCCGTACTCGAGCTTTCCGGTGCGCCCATACGTCTCGTTTCATGTAGTTTTGGCATTGGCGGGCAATGAACCCACAGACAATGAAATAAAAAAAGCTTGGATCAAATAAACTCATAAAGAAACCAGTTATGAAGATGCACTTGCACCAGTAATGAAGATGCACATAATCGGGCGCAAAAGATGCACCTGTTTATAGGAACACGCACACGTAAATAATTTATACTGTCTCCTCACCACCGATAGCATCACCACGATATCGAGCGGTCGGAATTGTCGTACACGGAAATGGCTCTGCTTGAGACCAGATATTCGGTCCTTTCTTTCTCATAATTTTTAAAAATGGATTCGAGTTCACAATTGTGAGTTTGAAGAATGAATTTGATAGGAAACATTTTAAATTAATGACTGATAAAATAATGGCGGCGTATTTAAAATGGGAAAACCCTAAAAAATACTCAACAGAAATTAGGGCAGAAATCACTTGCAGCCGAGTTAGTAGCGTGACACAAAAACCCGTGGCGATTAGGGTTAAGCTTTACAACCGTGTACACCGATTATCGGCTCGGCCTTGAACCTAAACCAAATCTAAATAAATATTTGCTACAAGAAATAATACCTTATTATGACAACTACGTCCGTTAATTAGGATTTTTATCATATTGATTAAAGAAGAGAAAAGCAATGTGGGTAATAATCTGGCAATGATGGGCAACGGTTTGTAACAGTTGCCAGATAGTACCAACCTACTATTTGCGGCTAATTATTCCATTCAAATAGTATATTCACTTTTGCTATTATGTATCAGCTCATTCATTTATTTATTAGCTCATTAGGAATGATAAATTAATTATAACTAATAATACTTATTAACAATTAATATTGTGTACAAATGAGCAGTATATGGAGAAAGTACCTAATTGTACCCCGCGGCTGCACGTGGCCTGCTGGTGGTGATGGGATTGGGATCTGATTTCTGCCCTAATTTCTGTTAAGTATTTTTACCGTTGCCAATCATTGCCAGATTATTACCCACATTACTTTTCTCTTCTTTAATCAATATGATAAAAATCATAATTAACGGTCGTTACTCCACGAATATCTTATAACGTAAAAACGATGTTAGAGGGTTAAGCCGTATGGTTATTTCAAATCTCTAATTGTTCCTACAGTGAAGAATAAGGCAAATATATTATATACATAAATTTTGGCCCAAAAGTTGCTTTTCCTGAAGTTAAGATGTAAAAAGTTAGGTTGAATAGTTTTTGATTTATTATGCGTGAGAGATTTACCGTGTCCCAAGTAAGCTAAGACTTCGGGTGTAGGCTGGAGTTCCCGGCTTCGATCCCAGGTAAGGTTGAAGATTCTTCCAGTGGAAAATTAAAGGTAAATGAATACATAGGGTTATTAATAGCTACTTGCTATACGATCCTCATATATGATGTAGTAATTGTCCAGCTAAGGATGTCAAATGCAAAAACTGTAACAAAGTAGGACATTTCGCCAAAGTTTGTAAATCTAGGACTTCTTTTGCTACAACAGCCATGTTCTATCGTGGGGATCGTACCGTCAATTCTCACGACACCCACGAAACGTTACCAATTGTATTGGCACTAGGTGCGCCGTATCCTACTTGTTTGTCTCGTGCAGCAACTACGGTAACAGTGAAGGGCATGAAGATTAGTGCATTGGTAGATTCCTGTAGTTCAGATAGCTTCATTCATGCAAACTCTGCAAATGTGCTTGGGCTCAAAGTCGTCTCATGCCCCCAAGAGATCTCTATGGCAACAATGTCACATAGTGTTAAGTCGCTAGGATATTGCTACCTCGATATAACTCTGGATGAACAACGCTACCCAGGTACGCGCCTGGGCGTTTTGAATGATTTGTGTTGTGAAATTTTATTGGGGGCAGAACTTCCAGCAGCAACATAAGAGTCTAGGCGTTCTTTGACATTTGTGTACGGAGGCGGAAAACCCCCAATGGTTGTTGACAATAGTAGTGGGAGCTGTGCGCTTACGGCTGCTGCTGTGCCAGAGCCACACCTGTTCCCTAACTTGCCACCTAATTGTAAGCCTATAGCTGCTAAATCCCGACGTTTTAGCAAGGACGACCAGGAATTCATTGCCGAGCAGGTGTCCCTCCTGCTCAAAGAGGGCATCATTGAGACCAGCACCTCTCCATGGAGGGCGCAGATTGTTGTCGCTAGAGACCCTGCGAACCGGCATAAGAAACGAATGTGCGTAGACTATTCTCAGACCATCAACCAATATACCGAACTAGATGCGTACCCGTTACCTAGAATCGATGATATGATGAACAAGCTTGCTGGTTACAAAGTATTTTCAACATTTGATCTTAGAAGCGCATATCATCAGTTAGAGATTCGTGATGAAGACAAAAAGTTTACTGCATTTGAAGCAAATGGAAGGCTTTACCAATATTCCAGAATCCCATTCGGTGTGACAAATGGCGTGGCAGTGTTTCAGCGCGCAATGGACAAGATAGTCGAAGATGAAAACCTAAAGTGCACCTTCCCTGACAACATTACTGTGGCCGGAAGAACTCAAGCGGAACACGATTATAATCTGCAACGATTTATGCAAGCGATCAAGCGTCGAAATATGACGCTTAATGAATCTAAAACTATAAAATCAGTGCCGAACGTCGATATTCTTGGTTATTGCGTGGGAAACGGAGTCATTAAACCGGACTCGGAGAGACTTCGTTCTCTTCAAGAGCTCCCACCACCAACAAACAAGTCTTCCTTGCAGAGAGCTCTGGGTATGTTTGCTTACTATGCGAAATGGATTGAAAATTTTTCAGACAAGATTAATCCGCTGGTCGACTCCAAATCCTTTCCACTCTCCCAAAGCGCCCTGTCAGCATTCGGAAACCTGAAGGCTGAACTAGCCAGCGCAACTCTAAGGTCAATTGACGAGGAACTGCCGTTTGTGGTGGAATGCGATGCTTCAGAAGTTGCGGTGTCAGCAGTCTTGAACCAGGGTGGACGTCCAGTTGCCTTCATGTCAAGAACTCTACATGGGAGTGAATTGCACTACCCAGCAGTCGAGAAGGAAGCAACGGCCATCGTGGAAGCGGTGCGTAAATGGAGCCATCTGGCTAGACGTCCATTCACATTGATCACGAATCAACGTTCAGTTGCCTTCATGTTGGACAGAAGGAAAAGGACAAAGTTAAAGAACAACAAGATACAATTGTGGAGATTGGAGCTTGCATCATTCAGCTACTCGATAAAATATCGTCCAGGGAAGGATAATGTAACGGCAGATGCTCTAACAAGGGCTTTTTGCTGTTCCGCCCCCTCGTCATCAACGCTCGTTGAAATTCATAATGGACTTAGTCATCCAGGGGTTAGACGACTGCTACACTTCGTTAGACTGAAGAACCTCCCATTCTCAACCGAAGATGTTAAACGTACATGTGCTTCATGCAAAATTTGTGCTGAATTGAAACTTCGTTTCTTCAGTCCTCCAAATGGAACCCTCATGAAAGCCACCCAGCCAATGGAGCGCTTAAGCATCGACTTCAAGGGACCTCTTCCATCAGCTACGAAAAATACATACATCCTCACATTAGTAGATAAATATTCCCGCTTCCCCTTCGCTTTCCCATGCCCTAATACTCCATGCTCCACGGTGATAAAATGTCTGGAAACCGTCTTCACCCTCTGTGGTATGCCTAACTACATCCATTCAGACAGGGGTTCTTCCTTCATGTCTTCGGAACTTAAAGAATACCTGTCGCAGAAACGAGTGGCTACAAGTAGAACTACTCTTTATCATAGTATAGGCAACGCACAGTGCGAAAGGTATAATGGAATTATATGGAAGTCGGTACAACTTACATTGAAAACTTACCATTTGGCAGAGCATCAATGGGAAACGGCGCTGCCGATCGCATTGCACTCAATCCGTTATCTGCTTTCAACTTCAACGAATGCCACACCACATGAACGGTTCTTTGCTTTGCACAGAAGACCATCACATGGTGTTTCGCTTCCATCCTGGTTAGGATCACCAGGCCCAGTTCTTCTTAGAAGATTCATTTGTCATTCTAAGCAAGATCAACTGGTAGACGAAGTGGAGCTCTTGGATGTTAATCCAACGTACGCTCAGATAAGGCACAAAGACGGTCGGGAATCGACCGTTTCGGTGCGGGACTTGGCTCCATGTTCACAAAGTACACAGCCAGATTTGCAAGAACCCGAAACTTCGACAGAAAATGCTTCACCAGAAGCGGACCGCATCAAGAGGGATTCTGAAGGAGAGGTGGTTCCAACTGGAACAGATTCAGTTGAAGGAAATTACCAAACAGTACCCTCGGTTACTTTAAGGAGATCTTCTCGTCCGTCCAAGCCTCCAAAGCGATACGGTTTTGAATAAATAGCTTCGTAGGCGGACGTATTTCCTGTTTCGTTTGCGTTTACTATAGTTTAATTGTTCTCCTATGTATCCTGCTTCACAATATGATCAATTCGTTCATGTGTCCATAATAAACCGACTACCTTTGGTTTACATTTTTCAGGCGGGAAGAATGTCATGAAATTTCTGTTGTAGCTCCCACATGTACCTAGAATTCCGTACTATAGTTCCTACTAGTAAGTTACTTCGCTCTAGAACTAATGACCATTGTTAGCATTGACTCGGCTCTTGTACGTTCAAGACCTACAACTACTGTTCTCCTTCTAAGTATTCTGTAAATAGTTTCGTTATGTGTAAGACCTTCACATATGAATATATTCTTATTACGTTACCGTTTTCCTGTTTTATAGTAGTGTTATTTTGTTCCAGGATGTTACGTTCTTGTTGAATAAAGCTCTTGATGAGTTATCTCCGCTTTTGCTTACAACAACTACATGACAATAGTTGGATAATTAAATAGGGTCGATTCAAATTTAAAAAACAACCTTTTATCGATGTGATTTTAACGTGACAATTTCAATGTTGAGACATCGTCGTACTAGTTCTGTAATTTCAAAGTTTAATGCAACGTCAACGCGACGTTGCGTGAATTACACTAATTAAATTTTCATTCTGGACTTGTATTCAACAGGATTTCAACGTCGCGAATGACGGTTGCTCCAACGTTTACTTAACCAGGCAATGCCTGCTGGAATATGCTTATATTATATATCTCTGCTAGGTCGAGGGAGAGTGCAATTTGTACAGTGCTCTTAGCCTTCTGAATCCTTATGTCTGAGGTCGAGTAAGTTTTTTATGTAAAGGTGATCATAAAGTCAGTTTTTAAGTATTTTGTCTACTATATCATTTATTTCATTTTTATTCAGGAAAATAACAATTAAATACGTTGAAGTTCGAAATCACCAGTTTACCCTACAGACCACTTGAGATCGTATATTCGACTCGGAACAACTGCACGTGGTACTGAGCACAATCTCAATTGTGGGCACTTATTGCTGTACTTATTATCTCAACTTTTGGACCAGCGTCAGGCACCAACGTAGGTGTGGACGGAGACGTCCAGAATCTTTTACGAGGTATCAGATTCTAAGACAGCTTTAGTGAGCAACCTCGATTCCTGCTGAGGCAGAATTGCGCAGAAATCATGTCTGCTGATGCAGTGCGCAGCAGTAAGCAGCCATGAATCCTGATAACGTATGAATTATACTTGATGACGCAGTGCGCAACGATGATTCCTGATAAAACAGGAATCATACCTTATGACGCAGTGCACAACAGTAAGCAGCCATGAATTGATTAGGTATAAATTATACCTGACGACACAGTGCGCCGCAGTAAGCAGCCATGATTCACTGATGAGAGTGGCGCTGCACTCATAGCGCTCTCTCTTCTTGAGCCCCAGCACCCACGGGAAGAGATTGCGCTGGTTGTAGAATTCATTTAATCCCAGTCTACTCCCACCAGTGCTGCGGTAGCGAGGCCTCCGCCCACAAACTGCGCAGAGCAATCGAATCGAACTAAAATTATGTTAAACATCTACAGTCCCAACTACACCATTACTTACAAGCGATACAATCTTCATCATTGTTTCAATCAATATTCATCATTGTTATCAAGGCAGGATGGCCCAGTGGTTAGGGCAGGGTGGTCCAGTGGTTACAGTTCAGAGTAGCAAGATTGGCGCGGGTTCGATCCCAGCTCTGTGCGCCAGTTTCTGGTCAGAATCGGCAAGGAGGCCGGGCGGTTAAGCAATGCAGAATTGTAGCAGTGAGTTGTAAGTTCGAGACCGCAAAATGCTGTGAATGTTCTGCGATGTTAATAATCGGCGACAGGCTTATGGCCCAATAAACGCTGAAACCGCTATTATATATATATTATATCACCTTCACCGAAAGATCATCCTATTACAAAAATTACATGAAATAAATAGAACGAAAACAAATTAATAATGAAGCGAAAACGCCTTCAGAGTACTGTCATCTTAATTTCCAGGCATTATTCGCTGATGCATATATTTCAAATATTGAACCATTACCCTTCACTCCTCTGTGTGAACAATTCATCGGCCGTGATGGGATCGCTCCCTTCCCCAACTCTAACCCCATAACCTATTATAAACCTAATCATGCGCGATGTGCGCCTAGTATCCTAATGTTTAAATTTTTGTTTCTCTTTCTTGCCACTCTGACATCCTTGTTTTCCCACTCTCTCCTATGGGCACCTCAGCATCAACTGTAAGGTATTTCAATTCGATTTTCTTCATTGTTACATGTCATTCGATCAGAATGCATGTAATTATAAATAAATACTATAATTATATGTTAATTAATATTGAATTATTATCTTAATTATGTGTATAAATATATGTTGGGCAAATAACGTGCAATAAACTCATAAACTGCGGTATACTCACTAGGGGAGTTGAGATGACGGGGCTGACAGACGTACGGTGTGCGCGGCTCGGTGGCGTTGGCAACAGCTTCCCCGTACAACCCCCACAGCCCGTCGCTGTGGCACCTGAAGCCATCTTATAGTGAATGAAAGTAGCATCGTCAGTCTTCTGGTCATTGCTACTTGTGTCCTGACAAGAGCGTTCGCTATATTTGAAATGACAAATGAGCCTCTCTCTATCAGGCTCGTTTCAAGACGAGCCGCTCACCTTCAAGCTCGGTCCAAGACGAGCTGCTCATCTAGAGAGGCGCTGGAGAAATGTATTTACCAGTCTTCTATTTAAATTTTGACAAGATAAATACACGGGTTTTGCAATAAATTTATTAATATGTCTCACATTGGATTTAAACAGACCAAAATCTTTAATGTGATTTTTGTATGAATGGTTTGGTAAATTGAACGATGTTAAAATGTCTTCCCTCGATAAAATGCCGAATGTTGTATGAGCATCCATTTGCTACCAGCTGGAACAAGCGTGATCCCCGTGTCCAAATACGTGATTCCCGTGTCATATCGTCTCTTATCCTGATAAATATTTATTCAATAAGCGTTTTTAATTTATAACTCATACGGAGGGTAGTCGACATCAATATTAATCGTACTGTTTGGTCCATAAATTCGAAATCATTCCTACCCGTTCGACGAAACCAGCGATAACTTTTGGGCAGCAACTTGTATCATTATACAAATTAGATTCCCATTTGCTTGAAAAAATATACCATAAATCTTCACTCTTGTAAATGCTTTGTGACGAAGATATTCAGAAATGTCTGTAATGAGCTTACAAAGCAATCTACAAAAGTTATTTCCAATTAATTGGGGTTCAAGCACGACTGCTTGACCACTATCTACATATCTATCTATATTGTGGCACTGAGGTCCGAGCTATTGTACCGTCGTCAGCACCTATGGTAATTAATCAAATAAAATGAAAGGATTCGGTATATGACCGATCACTCTGACGCTATGAGCGCAACGAGTGAACAGAACGAATAGATGCCTAGTATCTCTCATGCAGCCCATCCCACGAAATTATAACATTGCTATAAATTCGTGGGATGGGCTGACGATCTAAGGCTTATTCGCACACTAAGCAGCGTTCACTTTTTCAATAAAAAGGCATCTCCAGACGCCACTATGAGATGAGACGCACAACGCAACACCTGCTTCTACTGGAATATTTTGGAGTATCAAAATAGTGGAATGCCGAGTTCAGAATTGTTCTTACGCCAGTAGATGCTATAGGATCCATCAAACCACTGACTAAGGCAACACATCTTTTCAGCTACTTTTTCCCCCGCTCTACCATTATACCTCACTAACCATTGTCGCACATCACCAGGATCTCACGTTCTCTTTCTCTCTCTAACTTTCTGTCTCGTTTCGGTCACCGCAACCATTACTCGACATCACATCAGCCTCTCAATTTATGCACACGCCCGTAATATCCCTTTTATTCTCTGTGATTGAAATGTTTGCTTTAATCCCGTCATTATCAATACGGGTTAAAAGGCAATTAACGTTTCACCTCTCACCTGAGAGCGAGGGTGGCGCTGCCCCAGCAATCAGCCACGATCACCGTCAGCACAGGTACCTTCTTCTTGTCGCATCTACCAACGGGTAAAAGCGTGTTGCTTCATACATTAAATGCCATCACATATGGACACCTGTTGTAAATATAGTATAGTACTGTTATGTAAACTAAGAGCTGAAATCGTGATATTTCTCGGATAAGTAATTTCATGTTGATGTACTCGTCCTTGACTGACAAGATTCTTATGAAAAATAATTATGGCGAGGTACATAATTTTAGTTTGAAATTGTTCTCTATTATCAATAGAGAAAATTTAAGAGTTTTCTAAGTGCGGAAACATAAATCTTGAATTTATTTCTGGGCGGTTATTACAATTTTGGATTACATACAACCTGCAACAATAAATTCCCGCTCAAATTACCTAGCTTTCCATTAGCGGTAAAAAGCTTCGTTAATAGCTTTAATAAAACTTCAAGAACTGGGAGCTTGGAAATGAGTGAAGATAGTTTCGTACATTCGCTTATCTTCATGAATGGAGATTCTTTTATATCAAAATAGTCAGAAATTATTGCGCTTGATATTGACGAAGGCTCGTTACTCGAATCGTCACCAACTTCAATAGAAGAGTCTTCTATAAAGCGATTTCCAAATAAGTACACAAACCTAGAAGTTCTTTCAAAGGACCCGAAGTTCCTGAAATAGAAAAAAACGATACATCAGTCAGGCTCATATTAATGAAACAACAATATTAGGTTTATTCATATAATTATGCCACGGTTACGCTCATTAGTAACGTTATATTTGATGTTTCGTCAGAGTAGGCGAGCCGACATTCTCGGTGCACTTTTATAAACTATCTCTACGTTCATGTTCTCCATTGGACCAGCGAGTTAGGAAAGCACTGACTAACTAATTACGTAGGAACTAGGAATTTCTTTATAAGGCCAACTCACATCGGCAGACCCTCGCCTCCGCAGCTCGCCACGCTGATGCCCACGCCTATCGTCTTCTCCACTGAGCAGAGAGGCTCGTCGGACACTAAGACGGATTTTTTTTTAATCATTTATCAAATATATTGTGAGATTAAGTCAGGTAAATGGGATTTTACAGAGTAAAATCAGATCTCAAAGGAAATTTAGATCACTTAAATTCCGGTTCCAGATGAAAAGCAATATCAACGTTTTCCGATAAAAGTTGCGCATCCGAAAATTTGATTTAAAACAAAAACATAGCGTTTAGTTTTTCAAAACTTAAATCTGCTTCTCCAATTTTCGGATTTTTTTCCTTCCTCGATACAGTCTGGAGTGTATGTGTGAGTATAAATTGACTTTCAGAAACGTATTGAACATCATTTCACGACTGAACAATTTACTAAACACTCTAGCATCTCAACCTTACGTCGAAAATGATCTCACTCAATTTTTCGCACGTGCTCCGGACGTCGAGCAGTTCGTGACAGGGTAAACACACGTGCTCCATGCCAGACACTGTGCACGGGCACAAGGGGGCGTCACAGCGGGACTGCGACCCATCTACAGCTGAAAGTCCGAAATGAATATTTGGAATTTCTTGAGGCCTCGCATGGTCCACGATGTCAACACGACTGCCTTCAGTTGAAAGTTCGACATGTCCTGTTGAAGAAATGAATTTAGGGTTAATTTAATCTAAATAAGATTCATTTAGTGAAAATCATTCCTATACTAGATTTTGCGATCGAAAGCTCATTTTCCCATTCATTTATTCCAAATTAAGAATTGCGTCCATGTCGCTCATTTCGTGCTGCGTTCATTCTCCAAGCTTTTTCTCTTGGAGATGCGGAGTGTTCCAAGAAGGAGCTGAACACAACCTCAAACGTTCTTCATTCACGTAGATTGGTCAGTCTTGCAAATCTTCTCATAGGTGACTGTTCGAGTCTCTTTCAATCCGTATTAGCCTGTCGACCATTTGATATGCAATAACACTTCGGACGCACGTCGGTGGTTAGTCGCAGCCCAACTCTCCCACCCCTCAATCCTTCTAACCTTCGCGACTTCCACCGCAGGACGTTTCCCCTTCACTAGGCCAGGAATGGATTACTGGCATTAACCCTTTAACGCCCGGGTGTACCGTACGGTTGCCTTTCAAACATGCTTTGTATTATTATAATATTATCATTATAATATTGTTGTTGTGATAAAGAATTGGCGCTAGTTGTTTTGAACGTGTTCGGTAAGCGTCCCTGCATTGTTTCGGTCGTGCAATTCTGCTCTTTGCCCCCAACTACGCAGTACAGCGCTAATCTTGTTGAGAATCCGTGGTGCCATTCACATGTTGAACTTTCTAAATCTTTATTGGGCTATTGAGGTAATATGGGGAAAGTTTTGGCTTTGAAATAATTCTTTTTTTTTGTGTAGCACAATAGGAAGTAGATTTGTGGTTTTATCTGCTTGTGAAGAGGTGGTTCATCAGCTATACCCCGTCGAAAAAATTACGTGACAGAAGTCTTTGTCCTATTTGCCGCCTCACGGCTGCTTTGTGATAGACTGCCCGAAATTTGCCATTTATACAAGCCTCCGACTACCAGGTTCCCCAAACTTTGAACTGCATGTTTTTGGACCTAATCTAGACTACAACGGGAGATGCTGTAACGACATCGTATGTGCCCATGAGTTTTGCACAATTGGACAACAGACTCTAACATCCCATCTTTTAATGTTCGAGACACGCAATTAGTAGTTCCGTCAGCAATAGCAAGTGACCTTTTTGTTCGGTTAGGCTCAAATAGACACGCATAGCATTCTCGGTCTTTCTATCAAATATTTCTATTCTAGTGTCTGCTGAGAATTAGGTATTATATCTAGGGACATGCACTCGTGTGAAGCACAGATTTCAGTGAAGGCCATGCACAGTTTCTTATTCCTTGACCTCTATACATTTTACCTTGTAACATTTTTTGCGAACTCTGTGTTTAGTATTTTGTATGGGTGCGCGCAATTTGATCACCGTGTCGAGTCATAACCTCCATGCAATGCGTAAATGATAGAATAGAATAGTGGTGTCGGCGTTGAAAAAATAGGCCCATGGACTGTTGCCGATTCTTGAACTTTTCGTGACTTGATTCACAAGGGATCCGGCCTTTGGAACCCGATCTTGCTATAGCTGACGATTGATTGAGATAGCTGCTGGACTTATTGCCTGATCCGTAATTTGCTAGGCATTTTAAGACTGAACATATGCTCCTGCATAGCTTCGTCTAGTCCGTTTTTGAAGATGTTCATACTCGGAGCTTCAACGATGCTATCAGGAAGGCTGTTCCACATGTCGGTGACTCGAAGCGAGAAGAAATGTTTTTATTGCCGGGAGATCCTGCACCACTAACCTCTTGTCGACTCTGAACGAATGGACCCGCCTGCTGGACGAAAGGGAGCCAGTAGATGCAGTGTACCTCGATTTTGCCAAGGCATTTGACAGTGTCCCACATGAGCGGTTGTTGCGTAAATTGAAGTCTTTGGGAATTGAGAGTAATGTACTCAAATGGATCAGAGATTTTCTAGTAGGGAGGCGACAACGTGTCAGTATTAATGGGTCCGCATCAGACTGGGCTTCAGTGCGCAGCGGCATGCCGATAATTCAAATAAAATTTGATAAAGGTCTGACTGAGTTCTACTGAACTCCATGCATTTTTTACGATTTTGCATCCCTGTGAGCAACATGTTGCGACACAAGGACGTAAAAAGTCTTTTTCTCTGGGACTGATGAACCAGCCCTCGATATGCTAGCTCCTGCAACAAGCTCTTCTAGATCTCCATTCCTATATTTAAACCAGATATTTCAGTCACTTTGATCGCTTCGTGCGCCCCTTTGCGCTGCGCGCATGGTGGTGGTACACGTGCGTCCTTTTGACAGCAGGGTACACGGATACCTGTCGCAACCAGCATCATGTGCCACATGTAGTGAATGATACACCGTATCTCTTAAAAATATTATTTCCACTTACCGAATCGCTTTTTTGTCAGAACAAACTTCTAGTATTGAAGAGAAATGACCGAAAAAATTTTATTATCAATGTGTTAAGGCTGAGGGTGTATACACCCTCTTCAGAGGGTGTATACACCCTCTTCAGAGGGTGTATAGACCCTCTTCAAATAACGTATGATATCCTAATATCTTCATTTGACCACTCTTCGTTCCCATGGTGCTGCTTGGAAATTCCACTCTTTCAACGGTAACTCTACCTGGTCCACCGGAGCAGTTCATCTCCACCCCATTCTGGATTCTTGCGTTGGTTTGCTTCCCCGTCTTCCCAACAAGTCACTCACTATACAATACAAGTCACTATTCAGAAGAGATTAATCACTTTACAATACAACACCTGCATATTTATGTACATATACAGAAAACCGTACACGTCCTATCTAGACATACATAAGACACTCTAAATTAATACAGTAAGACTAAACACAACGGATTTAGTGCACGCGCCCATCTAAGAAGCACAAAAGTAATCCAACAGTACCAAGAGAAAAATTGTCCTGGTGTGGAAGCCTATCATTTACAGAGCCGCAAAACTCGGAAAAAATAGACGAGAGAGTAAAACTCAGCATAGCCCATATCAAAGCCTCACCTACGTTCTAACATACACAGCACACACTAGAAGCAAATAAGATGAAGACGACACAGTGAATAAATTCCGCGCCTCCACTAACGCCAAACTCGGACGCATATGCGTTGTCATGACAGCTTACCTCCTGTAGTCCAGATTAGGTACAAAAATTGGCAGTACAAAGTTTGGAGGACCTGGTGGCTGGAGTCTTTCTAAAATAATGAATTTGGGCAATTGATCACAAAGCAGCCGTGTTTCAGTGGCTGTGGTATTGCAATGGGCACTGACTTTGGCCTGTGAGCGTCAGTTATGACTGCATAAAATTTCAAAATAAAATACATCTGTGATATTATTAACACCGACAAGATTTGGGCGTACTTTCTACACACAGCCAACATATTAAATGATAAAGAACTTTGAGTAAACTGGTGATAATATTTTGCTTGGCCAACAAACGACCGCGTCTTTAATCAAACCGGTATGTTCTACAGGAGCAATGGTTTTAATACCGCCGCTAGGGAGTATTAAAACCCATATTAGATTTATGACTTTACCCATATTAGACGGGAACGACCTACGTACGTATTTTTACTCATTAATTAAGTTTTGTTCAGCTATTAATTAATGATTAATCGAGATAATTTATGTTTCGTAAATTCTCTCACCTGGTGGTCGCGTCGTAACGCTTGTTGCCTCAGCCGCCGAACAGGCGTAGTAAGAGTCAGCGGCACAGCTCTGTACCTGCGGGAAGTTATTCGTATTTGATAGTTATCACAATTCAGAAGTAATAATTAGACACGATTGAGGGCATCCACGACCAAATCCTGTACAAAACTTTTGATCCTTGAGAATGAATAAACAGGTTAAAGTCTAAACAAATAAACCTTAAATTATTTTTTTCTCTTCACTAGGTGGCGGCTCTCGGTGCTCAGGATGAGATACATTCCCTTATTTTCGCAGACGAGACGTCACCGAACAAATATTGGTCGGAGTCCGAGACTGAGAAGTAGGTTCCGGCATTAAGACATAATGCCCTGGATTTCAAACACAATGATAAATTTCACTTAGAATCTGAGGTAGAATTATCTGAAACTGATAAAACAAGAAAGGTTGCCATGCCCACTCCGTCTAAAAAGGGGAAAATTAAAGGGAGACATTTCCCGAAACAGGGAGATATTGGAGGGACACATTTCCCCGAAAAATTTGCCGATCCACCGAGAAAGAATATAGTTCCTGCAAGTCCACCAATGTTATCTACCGCAGACGAGCCAGATACAGATTCCTCAGAAGCACCTAGTATAAGGGGGCAACCACTTCAACGAACTCCGATTTTGGGCTGATATACGATGATGGAAACCCGAATTACCCGACCACTCCTGCGCAGGATATACTGCTTTCGTTATGAGCTACGACAACGCAACTGTTGCACCGCTACAATCTGCATGAGGACGAATCGTCCGCGCCAGATGAAACTCCGTACCTTGATGTAAGTGTGGCGGTGCCAGAAGCGTACTTCGGATTCCGAAAAGAGCCCCATCAACGCAACTGTTGCATCCCCACCATCTTAAACCGAATCGTCCATGTGAAAAGCCACTTCGTACGTGGGCGTAAGTGTGGCTATTTCTTAGCAACGCCAATAGCAGGTTTACCTGACAAATCGAATGGGCTTGATAGTTTGACGCCCCATGATGACTCAGTATGACAACTCAGTCGTGTTGGAGTTTTGAGGTCGTGTGTGCGGAGAGCGAAATACGAGAGTATGATAAAATAAAAAATTTTGGTCGCATCATTATGAGCTTGTGCGTGCCATTTTGCTCGAAAATATATACAATTCATAATCCCAATTATACACCCATTATCTTCAATGAACCATGATGCGGTGTAGAGGGTAAGCGCTCAGTCCCTCAAGGCAATGGCTGACGGGACGGTCAAATCTGACTGCAGGTATTCGGGACAACATCCTGAAGTCTGCTCAGTTCCCAATTCGCGAGTTCCCAATTCGCGAGTTCCCAATTCGCGAGTTCCCAATTCGCGAGTCTTCTACTCTAGCACATGATCTTTGTCAGGTGGTATTTGTGGCTTCACTGAATATCAGGCTTCGGGAAGTTTTCAGGTGGCATTTTGTTAATTCACTTCATGTGAAACCCTGTCCAAGTACGAGAACCCCGGTGCGGTGGAGGTCGAGTAATTTATGTCTCCTCATTCTTTCAACGGCACCTTAAGGCTGGTAGTCACAGTGCGGCGAAGTCCGAGAGCGAGGAATTCACGAAAACGATGTGGAACCCTTGTTATGTGTTTGGATTGGCAAGTTGCTACTCGAGTTTATTGACTCTGTAATATATCTGAGCCAGTACCCATCTTGGGGCTACGGTCGGTTTTCAGGTGGCCGAGGAATGGCCTGCGGTCGGCTAGAATAAATTGGCCTCGGCCGACCACTCACCATCTATTTTAACTCGCCTCTTATTGTGCTCCCTTCCACCACATGATTGACAGGTGAGTTATTTACGACGTGTGTTTCCCCTCATTCAATCTCTAACTCCATCATAATTGCAACTTCCAAAGAAAATGTGAAATCTCCTATTTTTCAGTAATGAAATAGTATTTTGCTAGAAAATATCTACAAAATACAGGTTAATTCACATATGTCTTTTATACCGATCAATAGGGAATAAATAGTACTACTTCCTTATGTGAGTTATGTCTCATAAATTTAGGATGTAGCATTGTATAATGAAAATTGAGGTACAACATTTTCCTCTATCATGACTGATGCTATACAAAATTTACTTATTTTTTGTTACTGTACAAAAATTGTAAATAAATAGCTTAATAACCAAGAAGAAGTTCAGATTTATATTTCATTTAAGAGCGGAGGCTATACGTAGTGAAATATCATATAGGGATCCAGCCGAGCCTGCCAGAGGTCTCGCGGTTCTCTATCAGAGGGCCTTAATATAAACTGTTAGTATGTATAAGTAATTCACGTTCCCCAGTTCGGCTTGACCGCTTGTAACTAGTGGTTGATGGAAAATATCTACAACTAGGAAGCTGATAGCGAAATGCCAGATAAATCATTTGAGAGCAAATATGACAACTAATGGACGTTTCAAAAATAATTGAAGTAGCCCTGTTCTTGAATACTAATGAGCACTAATTTCCTTCATCAGAACTGTTGCAATAAAAGTTTACATAATTTCGATACAGTGTGTTGATTTCAACTAAATAGCTAAATAAGTATGCAAATTTTCAGAGCGTTATTTCATTTACGAGTACTGCTTTGCGTGAAAGGTGAACTGAAGGAATCCCAGAGGAGTCAGCCAAAGCCAGTCCGAGTGCTAGCGGTTGTCAATCGGGACCATGAGACTTGTTCATTTCAAATCGAAGAAATAGATTATTTCCTATCCGATTTTATCATCACCGAACGATAGATATACTTTTCTGATCGCTCATTATAGAGATTCATATGCAATTTAAGAATAACATATTAGTGATCCATACATATATTCAACCTAGGCACTTCACTCTGGAGGATCCACAATTTTCCAATTGGCTTCGCGACAGGGATGGATGTTGGTCTTATTATAATTTAAATACGATATCTATCTTTAACATCTGGCTCCTGCGAGCAGATATAATGCGAAAACGAAATTCTCGTATAATGATAATAATAGCGGTTTCAGCGTTTATTAGGCCGTAGGCCTGTCGCCGATTCTTAACATCGCAGAACATTCACAGCTTGTTGCTGTCTCGAACTCGCTACTCACTGCTCCAATTCTACTGTGCTTAACCGCCCGGCCTCCTCGCCGATTCTGAAGAGAAACTGGCGCACAGAGCTGGGATCGAACCCACACCTTTCTGCTCCAATCTTGGTACTCTGAACTTTAACTACTGGGCCACCCTGCTAGAGGCTTCAGACGAAGAAACGCCCGGAAGAAGAAATATATTCTAAAATAATAATAAGATATTATATGAAATTATCCAAAATGTTATAACTGTTGTACATGTCATCCTGCCCTGAACCTCACCTCAATGCGGTATGTGCGCTCAGGTTGCAGTCCCGAAATGGTGTGGCAAAAGTGGTTTTCATTGTGAGCGCACCCAGACTTTTGAGTGAACTGATATTTTCCCGCACCAGTAACGCGGTAGCCGCTGATGACTGCCCTAGGAGGACAAGGTTTCTTCCAGCGCAGGCTGATGGAAGTGGACGTTGTAGAAAAGGTCAAGTTTTCTACGGGCCCCGGAGCTGACGGTGATTGAGAAAGAAACAGTCACTCCCAACGGTAAGTGGTAATTAGAAATCCAATAAAGACATGTCGAGCAAAATTTAGGTTTTGTTGACAGAAATTCTTGTTATACTCAAGGAAGCAATATATTTTAAATGCTTACTTTAAATCAACATTAGCGACGCTCCAGCATAGTTAGCTACCTGACTTTCTAAACCGTTTACCTGCATCATAAAGCAGGCAGCTACAGACAGTCTATTGACTGTCTGTCGTGTAACTGTTACTACGGATTATCTAATCTTGGATTAGATGCTATAGAAACTCGGTTCCCTCAATGATGTCTAGGGTCACTCAGCGGTTCCAACTGTCTCGCTCACCTCTGTCCGGCAATGTCTCGAACACTTCACACTTCTTGCTGTCTCCCCCCTCGTTGTAGGCGTACACGCACACTTCGTACTCAGTGTACGACTGCAGCTGCGTCAGCTGCCAGTCATGCCCGCTCATATTCAAAAATAGTTGAACAGTTTCGGGTTTCGTGTTGGAACAGCCCCTTCTGGTTTTATTCTGTGGAAAATACACATGCAATTTCGAATCTTTTCGTATTTAAACGTATGTAAAACTCAGTATTTTTTGGGTGGATGTCAACTCCTAATAGTTTTTCTTTATACGTGTTTAATTAACCAGATTCAGGGTATATGAGGTTCCCGAGGATAGGCTAAGAACCACAATTGATTTTATTTTATTTTCTATGTAAAATATACACTCATCAATAAGACTATAATTAAATAGTAAATACACTATTATACAATCAAGGAAATTGGAAACTATTCTACAAATTCCAAATTAATTGCATACGAAGCTACTTGATGCAGATGTAACGATGTTAGAAGAAATAGACAATGCAAGAAAGCTCGTGTTCCTCTTGTTAAAAATATACAACCGAATTTCTGTTAAGTATCTTCGCTGATTCTCACCACCAAAGTAACGTTGAAAAATTCTCCTCGTGGCGCAGTCCATGCCAAGCTCGCTGAGGTGACGTCAGGCACGATACTCAAGTTCGGGACGTCGGGAGCTGCACATAACGCGACATTGGCCCCGAGTAAACTTGGGAATAGTTTGTGCATAAGCATATTAAATAAGGCAGTGTTCTAATAAACATGAGAATAGTTCACAAGAAGATATATCCGCTGAGTCGAATTGTCACACAGAGTATACATGACGGGTTAATATTTCAACGCCATGAATGTTCCTCTAGGGCCGTAATCGAGGGTGGATGAGCATGTTCCCGGGACAAAAATTGTCACTTTTTACTGTGCTGGTTTTGAATCTGTTCTCGCATTTTGTTTTGAAGCCGATCTATGAAAGGTTGAAATTTAGTAGAGTCATTAAAATAGAGTGCGAATAGATAAACGTATAATACAAGTCTTTTAGTCTTGAATAACGGGAACTTAAGGAGTGAGCGAGGGCAGCGTGTGAACTGATGTGATGCGATGTGTAAACCCTTGGTATAAAGCCCAGGACACAACAGATAAGCATTGCTCACGCTTAAGCTCTGCTTCCCACTACACGGTGCCAAATTATCAAAACATCGCAACGTACACGTAGCGACTTATGTATTGCGTAAGTGCTGATATGAAGACGTAACTCTGGCGGTGGTATTATCAAAACATTAGCGCCGGAAGCTACGTATAAGAATTTGTGCGTGACAGTACGCCTGCTCGGAGGGGTCATAAGCGGAGTTACGTACAAATTTTGAATGGGTGAAGCGATTGGTAATCATTTAGTTACTAGTGTCTAAACTCTAGACTCTACTAGTATCTAGACTCTAGTATCATTTCAAGGTAAATACTCTAATTTTTATTTAGGAAAAATTTTTTCTACATCTAAGGAATTATATTAGTATTATGCATCTAATGAATTTTTTCTCAGTAAATGCCGATAGAAAACGATCAATTGGTGGAGCTAAACAATGAATAGATTATAGATAAAAATCTATAATCTATAGATATAAATATACATATAATATATATTGATCATTAATACTTGTTTTACTATCTTGAAACGGCATATGTCATTGATTTTTTAGAGTAAAAGCGTCTAGTATTCTTTAAAAAAGCTAAAAATGTTTAACTAACTGGAAACAAAAGCGTGGCGTTAGATGACACTTGATGCAAACGAAGGATGTAAGCCAGCTTCTGATTGGCTGATGTGCAACAAGGTTTGATAATGGCTACTCAGATAAGTCTTGCGTACGCAAGTTTTGATAATATCAAAATTAGGGTGTACTTACGCACTACGTATCTTCTCGTGCGTAAGTATAAAAAGTTACGAAGTTTTGGTAATCTGGGGTCGGATTATCAAAACTTCGTATCTAAAAGAGCTTCGTACGAAGCTCTTTTGAGCGTGCTGAAAAGTTGTGGTTTAATGTTGACATCAGAAGGTATCCCTTGCAACGCTGGGGAGAGTTAAGTGGCATTGATCATTGATGTTAGCACAACAAAATCCATTTCCCAGCAGTATTAACTATTATGTTTATTTCTCATCAAATAACACCATTTATCTTTTCCTCAGCATGGGTGTTATTGAGGTAGAAGCTAAACTGTCTTTGAAAGTTTAAGTTTTCTGCATCTTAATCTAGCCTAGCCTGAGTGACAGTAAACCAAACAATTTATATGTCTTTTGTAGCACAATTTAAATCTGGTCAAGAGACAGTTCAGCGCTAAAAATTTTATTCATAAACCATTAAAATATATGGAAATGCCTGCACTCTTTTCAATGAACGCATTACTTTATAAATCAACTGTTAAGTTCGTTATTGTGTTTAAATTGTTTCACCGCCAAAAGCCAATAACTTCATTGTTGGCTTCAGTGCCCACAACATTTATAAAAAAATATGGAATTTCTAAATTAATTTAGAAGCATAATTGAGTTATATTCCGACTTCAAACTATACTGTCATGTCTTTTAATCAATCATCTCCAATAGTTTCACGGTCTCAGAAGTTTTTCGTAACTTCGCTTACGCATTTTTCAAGCTGGCGAAAAGTCAAGTACTTTTTAGGTGTAACTTGGCGCAAAATTTTTTACCGTATAGGGGAAAAAATGTTTTAATACTGTAAGGACTACGCGTGCACAGCTGTACATAACGGCGTTTTGATAATCTAGCCCCAGTCCTTAAATCTCCAAGAAACAAGTAATGAGCTTAAAAAGAATCGGCGACAGGTCAACTCAGCCTATTCTTCAACGTCGATGTTGCTCTGTTATGTCGTGTTATGTTACGAGTGTTGTTTGGATAATATAATATACTACGCCGGGTTTACGAGCCACACCAGGGTAACCTTCTACTTAGCATGCAATACCACCCAGGAACAACAGGGCAAAAATGTTGCTTGTTTGGAATTAGTAGAATATTATGGAATTAAAGCGTACATTTTCAAAACGAGGTACATGTATTGCACAAGTAGAGATGAAAATGAACATATTCCTGGTGTGTCTCACCTGCTCGTCCCGTCATGACGATTGTTGCTCTAGCTGCAGAACAGTTGCTGTAGGAGTCAGCGGCACAGCTTTGTACCTGCGGTACGTTGAATGGATATTTTAGCCATCAATCGAAAGTATTCATTGAACGGGAATAGTGCAAGACGAACAATCGGTCAACTACTGTCTCACTAATTTAATTCTTTGTTTCTCATCTTCATGCGTGCAAAATCGAAGATAGTAAAATATTTTATCTAGAAAAATGTATCGACATCAGACTCGTGCTGCCTAACATTCTAATCGCATAATGGCATCACAATGACCCCCCGATCATCTCCCGAAGTAAATTGGGACCCGTGAGATTTTTGGTTATTTTTCATGTATTTCTATGACGAATGATATTCATTCTCAATAATAAATTTCATCATGAAGCTTCAGTAAGTAAGGGCTTGAAAGAGTCACTGCACGAATCACTTTACTTCAGTCCGGAAATTGTTATAATTTCAGGAAAACAAATGTTCGCTTGAATACGATCATAAATCGAAACTTTACTTCGTTCATTGGGTGAAGTGAAAGTATCTAAGCTAAAATTATTTGCTATCTATCCCGAAGAAGCCAGGTGCTCCGGCTAGTACATGGTAATCTAAACACCAGCATAAGAAACTACCTGTACAACGTGTAATGGCCTGAAATGGTCTCGGGGAAGGTTACCGTATTCGCTACCGATGTCCATAACCTTCACACATTAATAGCTAATCAGACTAATTTTGGGGTCCGGAATCTTGATGACCCTAGAATTTACGGAGTGATTCTCTTATTAAACCATCCATGAAGAAATTAGGAAAAAATAGGTTACTCAGAAAAGCAAACAGGACGCATCGTTGAGGTTCCCAACAATAACAAAAAGTTAAAGTACATGGTGTTCTTGTCTAAGCCTCACCTCAATGTTGTACATTTGTGCAGGTTGTAGACCAGTGATCGTGTGGCAAAAGAGTGCTTCGTTATTCATGCACTCGGACGTTTTGACGTAGTTAAGGGCTCGAGAGACTGTAACGCGGTAGCCGCTGATGAAGGCCATGGGAGGACAAGGTTTCCTCCACTGAAGGCTAATAGAACTGGATGATGGGTAGGAGATCAAAGCCTCCACAGGTGCAGGAGCTGGTTATAAGTGAAGAGTAAAATTTAGGATCCTCGGACACAGATTGGTGAAGCATACTTAAGGTTTTGTCGGTATTCAATGAATTCTTAGTGGATTTCGTCGAGTACCAGAAAATTCAAACTTTTATTTGGCTTCCTGCTCGGGTGTTCTGAGTTTAAATAAATATCATTCAGAGTTCTAATGAGAATTTAGGACCAGATTCAATGTGCAAGGGCAAGAAATTTTCATATAAATGGGCAATCAGTTCTAACGGGCCTGTTTTTTTTCAGCCAACATGCATGCAGACCGAAACAAGCAAACTGAACTAAAAAATAAGTTGAAGACACAGAGATAAATTTGAAGATATGGTTCAGGCTGAAGGCCAACGTGACTGTTAGTGTGCAATTCGAAGCTCGGGATTTATGAGTAGCGGTTATTGCAATAGAGAAAAGGATGTCTCGCGCACCTCTGTCCGGCAATGTCTCGAAAATTTGACACTTTTCGCCTTCCCCTCCCTCGTTGAATGCGTACACGCACACCTCGTACTCAGTGTACGCCTGCAGCTGCGACAGCTGCAAGTAGGGTCTGTTCTGACTGCTGAAATGTTGAACATTTTCCGGTTCCTTGAAGGCGCAACCTCGTGTTGATTTCCTCTGAGTGAAATATGTAGAAGTTATAAATTTTGTATAGATAACACAGTAGAGGCTGGTTGCATCAGTGTTAAATTTAAGGGAATTCATCAGTAGGAGGGCTAATTGCACATCTGAGGTAACCCCGCAAAATCGGCGCCTGAGCCCCTATGCAGGAACAAGTGAGGCAAGGAGTTACGGGCGCCGGTTTGTGGGCAATTTAAGGCGTCAGAACGCTTAGAGTGCGGCATCAGAACTCAATTATGCATGCGTCCGGTAGCTCGTAGCAGCGCAGTCACAAACACGGTGACGGCACTCAGTCCTGCAAGACGCGATCAGCAGCAGTTGACGCTAGTACAATGAAAGTAACAGGCTTCACTCATGCGTGTTGCAATCTACGGATTACGCTGTAGGCACAACAAAAGTAATCCGAGCTTCGATATTTTCTGTTCGGATTTTTTTAAAGGTAACTACTTTAAAGTCTCTTCAATCTTCGCTAGCTATCCTCTCATAGTAAAGATGAAGGAGGTCATGTTTGAATGTAGTCTATTGTTTTCAGGTCGTTAGTAAATTATTGTTCCTCTCGATTCTTAGTAGCAACAGATTGTTTATGCTCCAATCGTTTAATGCCTCCAATCAGCTAATAGTTTTCTAAATTGAATGTTTCAATTTGTGTAATGCTATACACTAAAATTTAATAATAAGGAAATAATTTTGTTTTGTCCAATCGTTTAATGCCTTCAATCAGCTAATAGTTTTCTAAATGAAATTTTCAATTTGTTTAATGCTATACACTAAAATTTAATAAGAAGGAAATAATTTTGTTTTGGCACCTCCGCAATTGAGTTACGTTATACGTGGCAAGAGATGACCTATATGAATGATGCGAGCAGCTATGGAGTAATACTTTTTTTGGACTTTAACGATTGCAACCTATCATATCACTATTATCTACCAAAAATTTCTGCTGTTTAATCTGTGAATGTTTCTTTAGAGTTATAAATTAAATTTACTATATGTATAAAAGTATGATCGAGGAGCCAGCAGTTACTTCCCACTGCGATCGAAATTTCAGCAGACTACCTTCAACCTATCTATTACACTCTTTTATCTCCTAACCGTTCCAGTGAGCTATCAGCTCTATTTAGCAAGTTCCAAAACAATTAAAACGACGCTCATTCTTGCTAAGATTATATAAAAAATATTTTAATGTGCAAGTGCTTATTAATGATCGATTTCATTGTACTGAAAACAACTCGGCAAAATATAAAATTTTGGTGATCGGCAAGTGTCAGCAGCGTACTTTCTCTGAAGTTAGTCAGGCATGAACTTTGACGGCACTTTTTAGGTCAAATATCTTGAAGTTTGAGAGATCACAGTTGTGGGTTGAGTTGATTTTAGATATTAAAATTTAAACTTTTCAATAGAAAGGGTGCCATAGCGGAGAAGTGCGAGAACTGGACTGCAACGAACGAGTCTGGTCTGCAACTATATATTGCATGGCCTTGTGCTCCCGATGGATTTGAACTAAGCGTTAGCCTGAGTTCCTCCGCGAGTCGCCACGGTATCCGCTGAACTATAATTAGCTGTCCTTTCTTCAGTTTAGACTAGTATTGGAGACCTAAAGCAGCCTTCACCCTAGCCTCGTTACCGTTGACTTTTCCTTTCTACATGTGACCCACACTCGGATCGTGACTGATCTGCTCAGTTCATCAACAAGTCCGATACAAAATACGTAATTTTCCACGACAGCGATAGGGTTTCCTTCTGAAGATATCTCTTCTCTTTGCGGACTGCTATGACAATGAAAACAAGTCTAATCCTTTATTATTGTAATGATTTTTAGTTCTAGAAATTTTGAAGCAGATGTTCTGGCAACATCGACCAAAGTATTGGATGGACTTGTCTTACGGTTTGGCCATTCGTTGATCCTTACTGAAGACAGCCGCTTGTGTTCTTGCTCTTGGTAAGCGTCTAGGTTCTATAATTTGTAATAGAATAACTGTGAGAATATGTTCAGAATATTGTGTACTTATCTAGTTATTAGTGTTTAATTAATTTAATGAAATGCGTGTTTATTTGTAGGAGAACTTCCCTACTCTGCTCTGTAAAGCAGAGTCGAGCTGCTTTAAATTTATGAAAAATAATTACTAAAACATTTATAATTCATTCGAGTGATCGGGTAGGTTTTCAAACGATAGAATTTATAACCGACCAAATTGCTTAAATTGTGTCATTCCCTTAGTTTTATTATAAATTATTCCCTGCGTCCCACAATCACCTAAGTTACGCGATTCTCGCATTAGCATCACTTTATAAACTGAAACACCAAATAAACTGATTCACTTCGTTGAACGAAATTATGGGACTCGCAAGATCTCATTTTGCCAAATTTCGTCTCGCAACGAAACCTAAGCAAACGCGGCAAAACTATTACATAAACTGATGCTGCACTTGTAGGGTAAAAATTTCTAGCACTTGACGATGAACTTTTAATATGCATCCCTCTTCTTATAGTTAGTCAAATGATCCCAGGCCATTGCGCACAAGGTCGGTCAATATGAAATAACATTGAATAATATACGTACCGAAATAAGGTTCAAAAATTTAACTTTCATGCCAAAGAAAACCTTGCATTAATCATATCAATACAGCCGCAGATTTGAGAAAGGTCAGCCTAATATACGTAGTCCTAGCTCTATTAACTGGATACATATTGCCATCCTACCATATTGAGAGCTCCAAAATACAACATAAAGGTCGTTAACAGAAATCGAAGAAATAAGAAATAATGTGCAAACAGTAAAGTTATCAGGAAGCCCTTCATAGCGGTGAGATGACTTCTATTGATGAGGAGCTTCTTTAAAATGAGCCGAAAATAAGTTCGGGATGTAATCGGACAGGCTCATTTTATCTTTGTACATTCTCACAAAATTTGAATTGGATCATGGTGCACGGAATTCAGTTCGTCGTTAAAGATTACTCAGAGCGCGTGAAGTCGATCTTCTCAACAGGCTCTTTTGGGCGGTTAGGTTAGGTATTTTCCATTATGCATGATCCCTCAGTTACTCTCAGTCACTTGATTGCAAGCCCTTGTTGCCTTGGGTGTCTATATTCCTGAATTTATGATCAATATTCAGTTAAGCCCTGGCATCGGCCGCTCTTCGTCGATGGGCAACAGTCGCTTGACTCGCATCTCCTCCAAAGTAGCTCTTTCATCCTTGGTAAGAACAGATTTTCACTTGGCGTCCAAATGGAAGGTGTTGCGAGCTCTTTTGTGAGAATTTAATGACATAGTTGTAAACTTAATTGCCCATCAAATAATCGATAAGCATCAAGCATGGCTATTCACTGAAAAACTGTGCCTCCGGAGATAAAATGTGTCGAAGCAGGATAATATTTCTGAATAATTAGTGTACATGTTAAAGATTAATGTCAAGTATCCGTTGTTTAAAAGACTTTCCTGAAAACGGTAACTGTCCAATGATACATATAATGTTACCTCTACTTAGAATATAGTAATTGAAGCCACTCAAATTTACATACATCTGTGGACAAAATCGTATCGACAGTCAAATAAACAGAGCTTAGCACATACTACAGCTTTAGCGGAATTCAGACATGTAGTTCCCATAGGCATGTAGTCCCAATCCGATTAAATCATTCTGATCATATATATAGTATAACTTCGTCATTGTCGATCAAAGAAATTAGGACTGATCGAGCGTCTCAGCTTCCCAATCGCCAGATGTCTTCAAAAATTTGCCGACGCATCTCAAGCGTCTCTTCACGGCAGTTGTTGCACTTGCAGTTAGTATACTTTTACTGCGGAGGAGCGAAGTCTTGCTGCTTCCTATTAGTGTAGGGCAGTCCTCGCTGACGTCTGGTCTTGCGCAGGCAGCCACGCGGTCTTCGCAAAGACGTAAGCAGTTCTGCCACCTGATGAACCGGTTCATGTCCTCCACGAGATCGAGGTGAAATTCTCGTGCTTCGGCAGAAGTACCATGCACTGTTTCTGCAATAGAGACATTAGTGTTGTATTTTGTATCAATGGAGTCATACATGCACTGTTTCTGCAATAGAGACATTAGTGTTGTATTTTGTATCAATGGAGTCATACCTAGAAAATATCGCAGACTAAAAACGAAGCGAAAGTTGTATTCTTAAGGCCCGTTCACACTAGCGGCAACACACGAGAGTCAAGTGCATCAAAGCGCATGCAGAGGCGCTTGTTACATGCGTGAAATTAACGTTATCCAAATATCAGAATTCGATTTGAAGTATATTAGCCTATTTCATTTTTTATGCTATCCGCTCCACACTGCGAATTAACTCTACCAAACTAAACTTTACCGAATAAAAAATAATACAATGAATAGGCTAAAATTTAAATGAAACTTTCTAATCAGCGGCATGAAGTCGTGAAATAAAATTAATAAAATTCAAAAATGGTTATAGGAACGCGTCCACGACCCGGTTAACATTCGAGCTCATTGACCTAGAGCAGGGGTCACCAAACTACGGCCCGCGGGCCAAATCCGGCCCGCGACGTCAGTTCATCAGGCCCGTCAACGGTACTTAATTTACTTGATAAAACGGTTGGAACACGAGATGTGATACAATCTAAATTTTATATTTATAATACTAGGAAATCTTTGCGCGTGCGGAGACCTCCTGACCGCTATGTGCCAGTTGAACTACAGTTGGAGCTCATTGATTTGCAAGCAAATGACTTTTTGAAGGAGAAGCACAGAGTAGGAAAACTTGTCGAATTTTGCCGCTGCTTACCTGATCCTGAGTTTCCGAAATTGAAGAAATTTGCCGCTGGCATATAGCATCAGTGTTTGGAACAACTTACGTAGTATGTCTGTTATCAAACATTTTCAAAAATGAAGTATGCGAAGTCAACACGTCGAACGAGATTGACTGATGAACATTTTAAAATAATACTCGAGATTGGATGCAGCAATTCCAAACCAAACATTGATGATATCTTGAAAACCAAACATCAATTTCACAAATCTCATTAACCTTTTTTGCTGTTTAGTTTTTGATATTCGGATATGTGCACACTCGGTCTGATGTACCTATATTTTTGCTTATGTCGCCTTCTTTGAAAACTTTTTAGTAAATAAAATGTTGGTTGTCTCTGTTTTTTGATTAGCATGGAATGCTAAATTTAGTTTACGTTTTTTCCCCAGAGCTTTCGTTCTGGCTTGCAAGTATTCAACAGAATTATCATGCGGCCCGCGCTCGTCATTCTTTCAGTTATCCGGCCCACTGTGAAAAAAGTTTGGTGACCCCTGACCTAGAGAATCTAACAAAGGAACCGAATAATTTTGTTAGCAATTGCCAATTGAATGTAGGTCATGCACGAAACTGAAGCAAAACTGAAACCGTTTCTTGAAACTGAAACAACGACACGTAGAAATATTACACGACTTTATGATTTTCCGATTGCATTTTAAAATAATGGCTTAACTTCTACATATTTTTTTCTCCTGGCCTCCCCTACAGCTACAAGGCGTTCCAAGAGACGTCATTTAGGTATATCTGAATATAGAAGAACATTTCAATCACAGTAGGGTTTTACAGCGAAATACCTAATTCGTGGCTAAATCAACAAATTTGCTTTCCTAACAAATCAATGGTTATTTTTGACTTATTTAATGCAACTATGCTTCCTATTAAATTTTTTGCATGAGTAAATGAGNCCTGTCTCTTATACACATCTAGATGTGTATAAGAGACAGGTTACATAGTGTGCCTGGCTGCATTCGTACATATATCATTAACAGAATTCGTTTGAGTACATAGTGCAAAGAAGTTATTCATACGTAACTACTGTAAACTGTTTACTTATCGCAGTACTAAAACTTAACACGCTTTTAATTAAAAATTCATATGTAATTACGTAATTAAAAATTGTCTAACATAACTCACAATTTTGTCTGCAAATTGCGTATACATTCACCGGCATTCATGTTACTCGTTATTAAAAACCTAAAGACTCCGGGAGAAAACAGACACCTAGATTAATTTCTCAATCAATAGCTTCTATTTGATTTTACAGTACGAAAATACTTCGTAGATACTGAAACGAACACTCCATTGTGAGAGGTCGTTGCTTTGCATTGGATATTACCAACGTGAATGCATCGGGAACGGAAGCGAAGATTTTTTCTGAAAATGAGAATGGAAAATGACCCTCATCATAGATGAAAAACACACGCGAACAGTGACATGATCGAGACTAGAGTCATACTTTCAGATATTAAGTTAATATGCGTTGAAAGGAATAACCTTGTTCGGAAATTTTTTCGGTAAATTGCAGGTTTTAGTAAAGAAATTACCAAAAACTCCAATCATCTAATTTGTACAACTGAGCACCTAAAACACGATTCAAATGTTTATAATAATTGCACTGCCAAGAAGTGATGTATAACAGGAAATAGCAGGAAACTTGATTATTGTCCGAGAAGTGCCCATGGGACTTTATTTCTCTACAAATTTTCGAACTGTTGAGGTTTATAAGATGGCAGCGGAAGCACCCACGTTATTCGTGAGACTTAGATGCACACATTCATCAATAATACCGGCTAAGTGAGCTTGCAGGAAAATACCAAAAAATGACATAAAGCGTTTTATGTTTATTCAATCGAATGAGATTCACGAAATAAAACTGAAATAGCTGATATACAGTCCCGGCCTCTCATTGCCGCTCTATCTAATGCTAGCGACTAAGGATTACCAACCGATGAATATGAGTTGACAGACGTGAGAAGCAAGCCTCAGCGCCTAAGCGAAGTAGTTAAGCGAAGTTTCTATCATCTCTTCAAATCTAAATAAATTTAATTTTTTTGCTCCCCCCCGATGTAAGAGCATGCAGCAGTTACTTCTGAAATATATAACTATTAACCACTTGTAGCCTCACTGTATTGCCAGGTAGGAATAAAATCGAAAACTTTCGATAAGCGTCCAACAGCTTAGTCTAGGGTCTAGGCGGGCGTATGCACTGCATTCGCTCGCTTTCGCTGCAACTCTTGCATGACCTTGAATATGACTAATGCACACGTATGCCAGTGTTAGGGTACGGCCAGACTAAAAGCGTTGGCGCGTACGCAGGCGTACGCGCGCTCACGCTGCGATATTATATGTATGTATTTCTACCAGAGTGGCCACACTAAACGCGTACAGGCAGAAGCTGCTTCAAGCGTACATACGCGTTGCCGCCCGGTGGAAAATCGACTTTACTCTAGACAAATATTTCGACGCGGACACGCGCGTGCAGTGTCCTTGAAGCAGCCATGAGTGATGGATGTCGAAGCATTGCTCTCGTCAGTTGAGGCGGTACCTGCAATCTGGAATGCCTCTCACCCACAGCACAGTGATTGGACATACATCAGCAAACAGTGGTCTATTATAGCTGATGCACTCAATATTTTAGCTAAGAACAGTAACAATACATTCTTTTTTAATTCTTTTATTAAACAAAGAAAATAGAAGTGAAGGAACTTAGCACTCAAAGTACTAGGATATTCTAATTGTTTATTTAGAGCCTATGATACTGCCTAGCAACTTTTCCTGCATCTGATATGAAAAAAATTGTAAATTTTCCGAACATCTGTTGCAATTCTAGAGCTGTTTCTATGAACGGGAGCAATTATAGTTTCATGTTGTTCATTCGATGCATTTAATTTCATTGATGTAAATGCCGTGTCTATATCAAATTTCTCCCTAACAACAAGAATCACGAGCAAAACTGTAGTTGCTTTAGTTATTTCTACAGCATTATCCACGCTGGTCCCGATGGATTTCGTTAAAATTCTGAATTTTGAAGTCATAATGCCAAAGGCGCATTCTACACAACGCCGAGCTCTTGATAGTCTGTAGTTGAATATTTTTGCTTCCATCTAAGTTTTGGCGGGGGCATGGTCGCATCAAGTTTGGAAGCAATGGGTAAGCTTCATCACCTATACCTACACAAGTTGCGTTTGATCATGACTCGCGAGGTATGCATCATATATAACCTATCAAATATCTATCTAATCTCATCTGAATGAATTCCAAAAAAGACAAAACAAAGTATATATGGGATTTTTAAATTTATCTTTCATTTCCCTATAAAACTTTCATCAATGAGAACGGCTGTTAGTCTCTTGCTGACACGCATTTCTACACACAGACTCGCAGGAAGCTGCGCGGTTCAGCGTCTAGTTTGGACACCATACGCGCAGCGCGGCGCCGCTCTGCTTGAAGCGTCAGCCAGCGTACGCGTGAACGCTTTTAGTCTGGCCGTAGCCTTAGGTTTGGTGCTGGGGAGAATATAAAAGTTTAGTGCGTACATAGTAATCTCCCGGCTCTAATTGTTCTTTTATTTGCCATACGTTATTCATTGTGACAATATTTAAAAACTATGATTCCCAGTCATTTGTTTGGACAACAACGACACAGAGATTGGTAAGCCTCATGATTAGAGACAGTTAAAACATCTTATAGGTTAGTTTTAAAATCTAGCAGTCTAGCTATATATAACAGTTCAATCGTCAATCCTGGAGAATATGTCAGGTTGACATCCTCATCTGCAAGATGTTGATTCCTAGTGAATAGCGCGAAGCCCTGGTGATCAAACTTCGCCAGGGAGTTCAAGTTGAGTCGAGCTTCTGTTAAGACTACCGTAAGCCGCAGGCTGAGATACTGTGTTATGATGGAATTGTACAGATTAACTGTGCACACAGTTTCGAAGCCCAGACCGTCAGAAGCTGAATGGTCAAGAATGCATCCGATCCGGTGACTCTAGCCACAGTTTCCACCAGGCACAAGGTCAAACAAGCGATATGAAAAGTAGCCTCAAACACAACAGAGTATGTGTGGGGCCGTTTTTCTCGGAAATTCCAAAATGACATATTAGTTAATTGCCAGCTAAGTAGTTGAGCGAACATTTAGTGTCATTAGTAAAGCCGCAATGTGCATAACTTCCCGTTTACTACCACTAACTTCCCATGTTGATATCAAACAAGAGGCGTGTAGTCGGAAACAATTAGTTTGGACAAAAGTTGTAAAAAGTTAGATCGATCGTTTCCATTTGGTTCTGGTTCAGTTAGCCAGTGGTTCTCAAACTGCGGCAAGCCTGGTGCCTACCACCAGCGGCACTTGACAGTCATCCCAAGGGGTAAATTAATTTTAATTATATGGGGTAATGCACGTTTTCTAGTTAGGTCTGCTTTACTTTTAAAAAAATAATCGCTGCTTAACACGAAATATGGAAGTGTTATGCCACTGTTGCCTCAGTTGAATTTTGATCATCATGCCTACCTAATACGTAACTTGTTAGCGCATCAATACCGATATAATGTAACTAATACTGAAGAGATTCTATTAATATAGAATAATGATGATACGCAGCAGGCATATACTTTATGATACATGGCGGCTGTGCAAAACTTCCAAGTGCTACTCGATAGGAAAGTTTACAAACCATTGCAGTAGGAGATACTAAATGTACTGGCTATGAGGCTGAGTAGGCCACAGAAAGTGGCATAAGGGAGGCACTGAACTAGCGAATCATGTGTGCAGTGTGTCATGGATGCAGTGTGTCATGGATGTAGTG
>NW_025939814.1:0-617 GCF_000764305.2 Hyalella azteca | reverse complement strand
CTGAAGTCATCCTCTTCCTTTGTAGATGATGTAGATGTAGAATGAATTACATTTTCTATAATTTTTTCTTCATTTTTTGAGATATTACCCTATCCATACATTACTGTATTATTGATATGATAGTAATGTCTCCATTTACATGCCATTGAGCATTTACAATGACCTTGTCCACAGCAAGCATCAGATCAGCAGCCATGTTGCATTTCGTCGGTATCTGTATGCTTACAGGACAACTTTCACAATATTTTAACTTTAACTTTAACTTAACTTTTTTTTTAACTTTAACGTAACTTTAACTTTATAACTTGTAATTTCACAATGTGTCAAGTGGGTCAAGTGAATTAAAGAGTAAAAAGAGTAATTGCAGTATACCCGAAACAGAAATTACTATTTTAGTGAAAACCATCATATTTTTGAAGAAATAAATCATAGTTTAGGTCAGTGGTTCCCAAACTTTTTCGGGCTGGCGCCTCCTTCGGCTCCTTAGTGAATTTCTAGCCCCCCCCCACCCATAGAGACATATAAAAACCATACCATCTTTCTTGAAATTTAGTACGCTGCAATTTTAGAAGAGAAAGGTTAAACACAAATCTGTATTTCACTAATAGAGCCCCATT
>NW_025939813.1:0-887 GCF_000764305.2 Hyalella azteca | reverse complement strand
GTAAAAAAGAAAGAATTAAAACGCTATCTTTAATACTTTTTACTTTGTGATTTTTTTAAAAGAGTAAGTTCCCACGCCGCACCCTGTATTATTATCGTCAGTAGAAACGAAATATCGATCGAAATTTGTATAAGAATGCTGCTGAGAACCACGATAGAAGTTAGCTATGCATCAAGGGAGTTTTCTTGACGAGTTCGCATGTGCATAAAGACAGAGATATGAAAATTATTATTTCATTGCCCCTTGTTCATTTAAAAATCGGTTTACAGTTAATCTATATTGTAAGTGTCATACCAATTCTTTTGAAACTTACAGTCTTATCAAAACGATTAACCTAGTGAAAACTTTAGAAATGGATTATTTTGGTTTTATTGGCCACGTTTTTCCACAACCTTGTTTTTTTCCGGAAAAGCGAATAAAAATTCAGTCTTCAACAATCTACTATGCCGTTAAATTCTCTTGACCAGTAATTAACATCATCAAAGCACGATTTGACCATAAGTTGTTGCTGAAAACTACGTGCAATGGCGGCTAATCTTGCCATTATAGCCTCGCGATTGCCACTTTGCCGACGACATTTTAGCGTCGCAGCCCGCACAATTTGGCGCTCTTGAAGCGATGTCGCGTTGCATCGAAATTCGCCCCTGATTGAAGTGCTGAATTTCATTGAAATTTGCCCTTGAGCTCATTTGAATGACGGCTTCGAGAAAGTTGAATTGTATAGCTCCTTGAATTTGATTCCTAATGGTGCGTCGTATGCCCTTGTGTTAAGCAGTTGAGTAGAGTGTTGAAATTAGTCAGGAACATATCTACATGCATGAAATGATTCTTACTTATTATTATTATTATATTATTATTATTATTATTATTATTATTATTATTATTAT